>NC_068279.1:6207372-6513205 GCF_025860055.1 Xyrauchen texanus | reverse complement strand
CTAACTGTGTATGGTTGAACGACAATAAAAAACACTTGACTTGACTCTACATACATACATACAAATTTATTGAGGACTACAGTGAGCCCCTGCACCATCTGCTGGGAGAAAAGAGAATTGCAGCCCTGAACGGCACAAATAAATATGGCGCGGCCGTCGATTCATAGAATTAGAAGCAAAATACCTTTAAACTAGCTTTTCCTGGCTCGATTTTCAAAATGTAAGTGCACCGGCGATAAAACTCAAATATCTAGGAAAAGTCAAGTAAGTATGGCCCTGGAATTTGATCGAGTGCAAAAAATTTTTTTCTTTCTTAAAGCACAACGGTCAGATGACCACATGCTCGGCTCTTCTAGTGTTAAACTGCCGTTCAGCCCCATTGAAGAGACTGTAAATCTTTCCCTCACAGCCTCATTGTCAATCCCATTAAAAATCAAAGATGGCGCTAGCATGCATGCTAGCAAGGTCTATTGTAATATTGTTCCTCTTAGTATTGTAGTTCACACACCAAAATACATTACATTTTTCCACATTCATTTTATAGGAAAAAAAATAAAATAATTTTTCTTCTTGTGGGTGACTCTTCAGAAGTCACCCACAACTTGGAACAGTTGTTGACAGCATGGATGAGTCATTGACTTTTAAAAATGTGCTTTCCTATTTTAAATTTGGCAGAGTTTGGCAGCATTTTGGCTTGTTCAGGGTTTTTCCATCATTAAAAAAAAATTATTATATTAATCTTGTGGTCAGTGATTTACACGCAATATGGATCGCAAGCCATCACAGTCCCACTAGTGCTGCATGTGCCAAAATAACGTGTCAATAATGTTCCGTTAGAATGGTGTTAGATATTAGAAAATAAACTGTACTTGTTTGCTTCCAATATTCATAAAGATCCCTTAAATCATTAAGAACCTGATGAAAGAAAAACAAGGTTATGGAGTAAGAAACAAACAATTTAAGGTGCTAATTCAATTAAATAAGTTGTTAATTAAGCTTAGTTCGATTGTACATAGCACCTTAAAGTAAAACAAATTGTCGAATTCAAAAGGTTCCATATAGCTATTGCTAAAAATATCTTATATCCAATGTAAATACTTGTATGTTTAGTAGACTTACAAAAACACAGTTCACCTCTGCTTTTTGTTTAAACTATCCCTTTTAGTTGCAAGGACTGCAGGACTTAATATTTTATGTGTTCACTTTATTTGTTTAAAGGTCACAATCAAATGTAAAAAATACTTACTTGAGGGTCAGAATGGCTCAGATTCATAAATAAATGGTTATATTCAAATTATACGTTTATGCATTTGGTGATTGAATAACGGTTCTCTTTGAAGAAAATTGTGAAACATTGAGTAAAATATCGCAACACACCAAAAATAAATAATATCGATATTATATTGTTTCGCCAGTTAACTTGTGATTCCCACCCCTGTTATTTTTTCCCATGAATGACACTTAGAATGTTATTTTAGTTTAGCAAACGTTAATGTTATTTAGTTTTACTGGGCTTTTTTTTCCACCCTCTCCCTGACTTTTAGAATTAAATCGCCATAAGTATTTTTGTGATTTTGACTGCTCGAGTACTTATCAGATAAATCAGCCAATTACTTTGGATTGGAAGGGGGCGATAACATTCTGTTACACTATTTTTAATCGTTGGTCTATGTACATGGGCGTCAGATGGAAGTTTTTGGTCATTATGTAAAGTCCACATCTCGTTTTTAAGACGTTTGTTGCAATTTTAAGATTGTGTCATGTTTAAAATATTTAGTTGTATAAAAATGTCAAATATTACTGGTGCCCTTCCCTAGAATGAACAGGTTGTTTTCACTACTGGACCTTTATTATTTGTAAACTATATGCAACTTTCTAATACTCTGACTATATACAGTATTACTATTTATGTGTAAATTATGTCTCAAATTATGATTTGTTAAATTTTTGCATATGAAATGACAGTAACAGTTGCAGTAACTGTGTTTAATAAGGGTTTATGTAAATCTAGCCTTGTTGTGCTATTTCATTTAGTATTATCATTTTAATTGTGTGTGTATGAGTCATTGTGTTCAGTGCAAAAGTCACTTTAAGTCGTGACCTCTAATTCGTGCAAGTTAGACGGTCTCATTAAAGCTCTGCAGAGGAATAGATTTTATTTTTGTTTCTAATATACACTCTCTCTCCATTCTGCCTTTTTGTTTATTATTTTGTGTTCTGCAGAGATGAAGCAGAGATGGAGTATTTAAAAATAGCTCAGGATTTGGAGATGTATGGGGTCAATTACTTTTCCATTAGGGTAAGAAATGTCTCTGCTGCTGTATGACAGTAACGATCTGAGCCAGCACTCTGGGTTTGGACAGCTAAAGACATTACAGCCAAATGCTTGAATGAAACTTTTATTAATGGTGACCTAATCACCTCTCTCTAACATCATCACATAGTTAGAAATGATGGAGACTTTGTGTATAGCATTTCCTTTTGTGTCTACCCTACTTGAAACGTTGAATAATTATTTCTGCCTCTTTGTTTGATTTATCACTTCTGCCAACCATGTCACATCTGTTTGATTTTGAATAACCATAGCAGTGTTTTGACAGTATAATTAAATAGAGTGAACGTTTTTAATGTCTTTTTGTTTTTTTTAAGAATAAAAAAGGAACAAGTTTACTGCTGGGTGTTGATCCTTTAGGTCTCCACATTTATGACCCAAAGAACAAACTATTTCCCAAAATCTCTTTTCCCTGGAATGAGATCAGAAATATCTCCTACAGTGATAAAGAGGTACTCATTTTGGAAACAATTTCTGCTTATACTCTAACCCATTTTTTAATACTTGGAGAGTGGTTTAATGTTGTTTATGCACTAATTTCTCTTTCCCTTCTCTATGTCTTCAGTTTGCTATTAAGCCCTTGGATAAGAGGGCAGATGTCTTCAAGTTCAACTCTTCAAAGCTCTTAGTCAATAAACTGGCGAGCATTCCATGATGTAATGCCTGGATCAACATTAAATGTCTAACCAAAAACTGGTGGTGTGGCATAGTAGTTAAAGATTTGGGCCAGAAGTTTGAAGATTCAAACGAAAAATTGGTTTGGCACAACTGTTGGGTGAGTAAATAAATAATCGTCTTTTGGGGAACTATACCTTTAAAAATAAGGCATTTTTGTTTATTTGAAGATTCCTCAGCTATGCATCGGAAACCATGACATCTTCATACGAAGGCGCAGAGATGAAGTCACAAGCTAGAGAAGAGAAAATTGCCAAACAGGTCAGAGAAAAAGTGAATTAATGATTTACTGATTAAGAGCAACAGAGAGAGATTGTGTCTGTTCTTTTCTATATACAGTAGAGATTAAGCTTCCATATTTTTTCACAACCCTGATGGTGGGTTTCTTTGCAATTCAAGTAGGCCTAACGTATGTGTATAAGAATGATTGCAAGAAATGATTGCACTTTTTAAATACCATGATCTTGCTTTGGAGAGCTCAGGAATTGCAAGCCTAAGTCCTCAATCCTTCACTAGTAAATCTAAGACTTAATGGTCACCAAATGCATTGATTTTCCTGTCGCACCCTCAGGCTCCTCAAACCAGGTGCTGAAATTGTGATCTACTAAACCCATTTAGCTGTGTAGCAATCCTAGTGAAATATGGATGAGCTTTTTGCAACCTCTCTCTGTAGATTGAGTGTCAGAGTTTGGTGAGAGAAAAACAGTTGCGAGAGGAGGCAGAGAGAGCTCGTGATGAGCTGGAGAGGCGACTGCTTCAGTTTACAGGATAAAGCTCAATTGTCCAACGAAGCACTGAAAACATCACTCACACTCCGTAAACTTTCCATAATAGCTTCTACACTTGCAGGAGCACTTCATTCCAATATCTATGCATCTGAGATCTTGGTATTTGCAGCTTGTGAGCCTCATGCAGTCTTGTGGCTCAAGTCTCATTTTTAAAAGTTACATTTCTTTTAAATTGATCATCTTAAACATGGCAATGATGTCATGAAACGCAAAAAATTAGGGCTGTTAATAGATTAAAATTTTTATCAAATTAATTGCATTAATAAAAATTAGTAGAGAAAGGCCCAAAATAATAATTCTATATATGTATAATGATTCAATAGTTATAAATAATTATATTTGAATAATTATAAATACAATGCAAATTATACATATAATAATCCTGACAATTAAAATGCATTACATTACTGTGGCAGACGAGTAAAGCATTAATAAGACAATACAAAAAGTGGCTTAAGAATGCAACACATTGTTTATTTCCATATATCATTGAACATAAGCCTGTCATTGACCTGCAGTCTACAGCAATCCATTTTGCAGTTGAATTTGTCAATCTGTTTGTGTTATGTTTATGATAAGGAGTTTCTAAGGACACGTCAATGTGTATATACCTCAGATGGACACTTTTGATACATTTCACTTGGGTTGCATCGCATCATAAACACTGCATTTTAGGTTGCGTTGTCAAGTTGAAAGAAGTTTGAAACTTGTTATCCCTGCATTCAGATTTGCGCCCTGTCCAACTGTGTTTGAATGCAAGAACACGTCTCCGGCTGTGTTCGAAACAAGGAAAATGCTGCCTTTGTAGGCTGTATACGGAGGCAGGATGAAAATAAGAAGCTTTTCAAACTGTTCAGAGATCAGTTTCCTTAATGCCTCCTACACACTACATGAATTTCAAAGAGCGTCGGATTATGGAACCGTTCATATTACACAACTGTCTGTCTTGTCATGGAAGTCGTAGCGTATTCGAAAGGCGACAACAAAACATTTCACCATTGATGAATCCCTGACGACTCTGTCTGGACACCAAATTACGTTTCACAACGGAGTACACATGAGAAGTGATATGAGATACGAAAACAATTGTATGATCATATGTTATGCATTTCAGAATGTGATGTGTATGTTTTTAATTGCCTAAAGGCATCTTATATTTTACTGGTTACAATATGAAAAACTCTTCTCTTTCTCCACCCAGTTGTGGTACAGTTCAGAGGAAACATCAAATAGGCGCTGGTGCTCCTGCCAATGTTCCACACATTTTTCCACCATTTCTTTGGTCCAATGAGACTTTATGCTAGTTGATGTTCTGTTACAGGTACATCAGGACTCCTCCCACTGAAACTTCCCACCCTGTTTCTTGCTCTCTCGTTGGCTGTAGGTCAATGCTGTATTTGTATTCAGTCAAAACATATTTCGCTTTGAACGATTTGGAATCGCAGACATGTCCAGATATTTAACATCCTAGATATCTCGCTGATGTCGGCGACGCGTAGGCGCTTCTCTCAAATCGCGTCTTTGATAGTTCATACATTGCGTTTGTTGCTCACGGGAGCGAGTTCTGATTTGCTTACGATTTCGGGCTTTTGTCGGCAATCTCCACAAAACTGTCGGCTAGCGAAAATCGGGCTTAAAATTGTGTAGTGTAAACTCGCCATAAGAGTTCCATTAATTCAAATCAGCTGTCAGTTAAGCCATTAGCTGATTAGGCAGCAAGTCGCTATTGTCAAGCAAGCCTGAGTGTGGTTTTGTTGTCTGTACTACTGCACGTTGCCTACCCAGAGTTTTGCTTGGTGCCCCCTGCTGAAAACAGGTAGTACTTCAAACTTGAATGACTCCGATGGTAGGAATATGCTATTGTACGGCCCGGTGACATGATTAATTGCGTAATTTTTTTTACACTTTATTCTTTATTTAATTAACCACAGTTAATGTGTTAAATGGATAGCCCTACTTAATATAGCGAGACGCGGTGCTATGGTAAAAGACGTCCATCTAGTGCATGTGCATTTCCATTTAGAAACAAAAAGCAAACCGACACATAAAAAGGGTTCTATGTGAATGGGACAAAAGCCACCAAATAGCTATTTAGGTATTGTTTTAGGCTACTGTTGTAGAGGATGTAGCCTTTCTAAAAGAGTGTGTATAGTTTAAGCAAAAGGAAAGAAGCATTACAATTGGGATACACATGACCAGAGAATCTGGACAGACTGTTCTCACATCTAAATTATATTTTGTTCACGTACCTTTCAGAAAGTAGATAAGATTTGCAAGATATATTTGGGAAGAATGTACTGACCTAGTGACTATTTCTGTGGCACAAATGTGTTAGACTGAGCTTTATGTAACAGTTTCCTGTGAGATTGCACAATGTTGCAGACAGTGTGAAAATGTTTAAAACAGCAAAACTTGAATCCAAGGTTGAAAGTTACTTCTAGTATACAGAATAATTCAGCAAGAGTCAATTAATAATAATGCTGCATTGGTGTACTTGCTATATGTTCTCCATTTAATGGCATCAATCAGCAAACACATGAAATGAAGCATTTCAAAATGAACCAAGGGTTCAATCAGACACAGAACATGTGAACGTTTGCTTTAAAGGAAGTCATCTTATGTTTGTAGGCCAGGGTTATAATAGTTTTTATTTTTGAATGTGTTTCATTTTTTTGTATTTTATTTTAGGATTGTGTAAATTGCCTAAAATGCCTAAAACGTCATAAGTGTCAATGACAGATTAGGATGTTTAAAGGGAAAATAGCATAGTTCAAATATTTGATCAGTTTTGTACTCAACAGTATTTATAAAAACATTCAATTGAATTAGTAAAATGTAACACAATAGAGTTAACAAAGTGTTTTTTGCCAAGTAAACCTGTTCTTACCCCTAAAAATGTCATGTGGTGCGATTGAAATATTAATTAAAAATAATATTTTACCTTATTATTTTAACAGATTATAAGTAGTTTTGAAAATGAGTTAGTAATTTTCATATTTTTTCAGATTAGTCCCTAAGGTGTTTGTGATATGTACAGATCTTTTTTTTCTTCTTTAAAACCCATATAATTATTTGAAAAAGTAAAATAAACTGATGACAAGAGGTTAAAACTATCACAACTCAAACATTTTATAACAGTTCCATGGACATAATGTGCTTTAGTCTTCAGGGTTTTTCCTGCATAGAGAATTACTAGCCAGCCACCTCCATCAAATTTCGTGCTGCCTCCGGCTGTCTAGAAAACTCTGCTGGGAGTCTTCGTGGAAAACACTAACAAGCATTGCACTTGGTGGATTGTCATTTGTAACTGAAAATCTCAGCAATAATAATACAAAAATACCTTTGTCGAATAGTCGCTTGATGTCATTTATAAAACTATAACGATGACAAGCGAGACGAGGAGAGGAGCACTGCAGCTCAAGTGTCTGATAGAAACACAGATTACAGCTTGGAGATATATCATTCTCTGTGTGGTCAGAGGTCGAGGAAGAGACCCAATCTAAGAGGGAGTCGAGTCCGGGAGAGATTTAAAGTTCCGCCGGGTGATGTGCACTCTAACAAGGAGACACTCGTCTTTAGTGTGTAAAGTGGATTGTATGTTTAAAATGTATTTACCTTACAAAAAGTAAAATAAAAATTCATTTGTGGTCTTATTTGATTTTAGTTTGATTTTAAGTCATGTATTTTAATTTTGTTTCAGTTTTTCCAATTATACAATTTGTTTTTCTATTTTGAAAATTTTTCCTTTTTTGTTTGCTTAACAAATAATAACAACAGTTTATGCATTTTGTTCAAAGTGTGTGGTCTCTCTGCCCTCAGTTACGCTCAGAGGAGACTGCAGATCTTCTGGCGGAGACGGCACAGATCCCTGTGGAGGAGGCCAAGCTGTTGGCTCAGAAAGCAGCTGAGGCAGAACAGGAGATTCAGCGCATTAAAGTAAGTGGGCATTTACCTAGTGACTCACTAGCTTTACAAAGACTATTCTTCAAGAACTTTTGAGCACTGAACATGCACTGAATTATTATTAAAAATTGACAGTGATTCGTACAGAAGAAGAGAAGAGACTCATGGAGCTGATGATGTTAGAGGCTGAGATGCTTGCACTGAAGATGGCGGAAGAGTCCGAAAAGAGGTATCATACACAAACACAAGCGCTGGGTATTGGGAACTACCAATACTACTAAAGATACAATTCTGCACTTATTGTGATAAATATGTCATGATTCAGTACATTGCGATGCATCATAATATCACAATTGGATTACAATTGAAACTGCACAAGAGAGACTTCTGTAATAGAAGGAGTGAGCTTTAAGGTTTGGTATCCATGTCTCTGGTGCATCATTAACTGACTGAGAAAGGCCGATCTGCTTATTTAGATAATTTGCTGCTTAATTATTGAACTATTGGACATGATATGAATGCACAAATAAATCATAATATTGATACAAGAATCTGTACAATATGGTAAGGAAAATTTAGTAACTGTCCATGACTAAAATATACATATTCATTCTGGCTTAAGTTCGGGCATTCTTTTGTCTTATGGCTACTTGGCATGCTACTATTACAGTATAAGCAGTATTTATTGGTTGACCAATGGTCCAATGGTGCAATGGTGAAAGAGAATTAAACTGTATTTGAAAATCTCTATTATTAGCAAATGTCTTTTACCATCTGTTTGGCCTTTTTAACAGCCTAATAGGGGATGTTGCATTTAAAATATTCATGTGTATCATTCTTTTCTTTATAGGAATTATATAAAAATCACAAAGCCAAAACGTCGACTTTCTAAATTTTGACTTCTTCTTCAAAGAGGTTTATTTACGAATGACTGATCTCAAAGGGGTAGTTCACCCAACTTGACTTTCTTTTGAGGAAAACAAAAAGGGACATTTTTAAGCCTTTCCCTTCCAAAGAAAGCAGTGAACTAGAGCTGTAAAGCTCAAAATAGGACAAATAATAACCAAAAAAGAACCATAAAAGTGGTCCATACAATTTGTGTGCTATATTCCAAGTCTTAGTAAACCATACCATACACTCACTGAGATTTTTATTAGGAACACTATGGTCCTAATAAAGTAAAAAAAAACATGCTTTGTGTGAGGAATAAGGCTAAATTAAAAATGTTCCATGCTTGTGCATATTTGAGCCTTATTTGTGCAGTGTCATTATTTTCTTAACACTTAAGTCGATTAAAAAGTAAATGAAAAGTCATTTAGGATAAAAAAAAAAAAAGTATTGGTGAAAAGCAAGTAACTCTGACAACTTAAAACGTTATAATAGACAGTCCAAATCATCCTCTCACAATTGGACCTATGCTGTTGGCCCTTCTCAAACCCATCTTCTTTGGGCCCCTAGTTAGTGTGTGACGCTGATGATGTCACAGTTCATGTTTGAAAAGCTTTTTGATTTGTTGTGTGTGAAAGTAGCAATTTTCGAGTTGAGAATTCAATTTTTTCCATTTCTACCTGAAAATTGTACTGTGGAGATCCCAGTAGTGTGTCCACTTCAAAGGGTTCAAACCTTGAGTAAATTACTCATGGATCTGTTTTCTGCAGGGCAAAAGAGGCCGACCAGCTGAAACTGGACCTGCAGGAGGCGAGAGAATCTGAATGCAGAGCCAAGAACAAACTGCTAGAGATCACCAGCAAATTGCCCTACTCGGTATTCACCTATCCCTTACCATAACGCACACCAGCGGGGGACCGACTCTCACACCACAGGGCCCCAAACGTTTTAACATCTCCACCAATGACATTACATCAACGCTTGTCTTTCTTTATCGTCCGAGATTCCGAAGCCAGTCCAACTTTAGAGAAAGGGAGGGGACAATTTTCTGCCTGGAAACCTCATTTCAGTGCAATTGCAATGAGGTTCTTTATTATTATCCTAAGTACTTAGGAGATCTGTTCTTTCTTGCTTTAAAAGCTAACTGGATTCTCTTGACATGTACGGTGAGTTAAGAGGTGACCGGAGGTCAATGCATCATTTTAAACATTAGCTCTCTCTCTACGGGTGGTTAATGTTAAATCGGTATGACCACATAAAAATCCAGAAGGCATTTCAAAGTATCGCCACTGTCTGAGTGTATTGATGTCTTACTGAGAATTTTCAAAGTGCTTTTTTTACCCTGAAGCCTCACATGTTCTTTTGACAAATTCCTGTGGATGGCTAAGGAAAACCTGAGGTTGGATTTGTTTACATAAACGGTCCTGCCTGAGGAAAAAGAACACCATATATGAAGCTCATACTAGCTCCTTGATTTGGCCAATCAAATGCTGCAGAATTATCTTTCTTTTTTGGCTGATGAAAGCTAGTCCAATCCATTCCTGATGGATAAAGTCCCGCACAACATGTTTCACTCAGATATATGCCACATTACGGAATTAAAATGGGTTACAAACTACCATGTTTCTTGTTCACTTCATTTGTTTGTCCTTTCCTACAGATTTTGTAATGGAGGTTGTTGAATACATTGTATCTTTCTCTCTTTCGCTCCCTAGCCTGCAGCATTGTCTGCCAACGGTCTTCCTCCTTACGGGCCGAACTTGAACTTCAGCATGGACAACCTGAGTTTTGACTTCAAAGATGCGGACATGAAATGGCTGTCCATTGAGATCAAGAAAGAGAAGTGAGTGCAGCCCATTTCAGGCTTCAGTCCTTCCTCTTCACAGTCTCTCTGCTGACTTCACATCTGTCAGCTCTTTTTTAGTCCAGTTTGGACAATTGAAGTGGCATGACCATATTCAGTTGCATCAAATATAATTTTTGTATTATTATTTTAATTCTGTTCACACCAAGTCAGATACGATTGAATAAATCAAAAGCATAATAAATTGCATGGGATATTGAATAGTAACAGGTCTTTATCACAAAATAAGCCTTCACCACTGAAAGTGTTCAAGCGGCCATCTTGGTATGACCAAACTCTAATAGAGGTTCAATGACTGACAGGCAGAAACACCCTTGATGCATGGCCGGCGCTGAATCAGCTGATCAGCGGGAGAGCGAGATAAAGGGGAGCCAGAGGTGCCAGTTCGAGAGAGAGAGAGACGCACGCGGCTGCGTTGCATGTGTGTCTGTGTTTGTTTTATGTTGTTTTAAGTTTGAGTTTTACATTATACTTTATTTACTGTTCCTGCCTCCTCCTTGCACATCCTTGAACCATTACAGTGATGCTGAAAACCAGGAGGGAGGAGGGATGCGATGTCATGGAGTCTTCGCCACTGCCATCCGCCAGGGGAGCAGCTGCAGCCATCTGCCTGGGGATGGAGAAGTCATTTCTGGCCACCGAGACCCGAAGGAACCGCTACCATCTGCCGGGGGAGGAGCGAGCTGCCGTCCGCAAGATGGCAGAGGGGGGTTTGAGGACTGGGCAACAGCGCGTCCGAGAGCCGGCGAGCAAGTTCTACCATCTCTCTCTCTCTCTCTCTCTCTGTGTCTCCGCTCACCCTTTTCCTCTCCCCGTGCCTCCCCTAGCCTCTCCCCCAGGTTCACAGGAGGTGGGGAAATAAATTAGCCCTCCCTCAAATTTTTCTGTGCAGTTGTGATTAGGTAGTCACTCAAAATAGCCAAACCGGACAGTCGACACGAGTGATGTAAAGATTTGCGTCATCCATGTTTGTCACTGGATGAATATGTCCTATGAAAAGCTAGATAATTTTTGACGGATGGGTTGTGAAGCTAATGAACAGATGAAAACAAAGATATGAGGGTTGTATATATCCTTGATGCCGATTCGCGAAGGTTCGGAGTGGAAAACCGTGGACTTTGTTTGTTTGTGTTTGTGCTTTTACCCACATGTGCAGTTATAGTGTGTTACTGCTGTACTGTCGATAAAGAACTCTGCTTTTGGACCCGCTATCTGATCCACCCTCCTCTGCTTCAGTCACCATCACCGAGGGCCTGGAGGAACCGTTCAACTGAACATCCAGGGGGCTCGGACATGTCATTCAAGCCAAAATGAGACCCCAGTTTTGCTCACCGTAATTTAGACTCTGGAGCACATGTGCTCCCATTGCATTCACTTTTTTTCCACTGCTTTTTGTACAATTAACATTAGAAGCAGGTGTGCTCCAGACTGACAGTGATCGAAGCTGGGGAGAGCGAGGCTCCCTGGCTTGAAGCAGTGGCTAAAGACCCTGGGTGAACGGCAAAGCAAAAGCTCTGAAAAATGACTGTCAATTTGCATTTGTATGGGGAAAAAAACAGAAGCATCTTTATTGTAAGTAAAAGTTTATTTCCATTGCAACATTTCAAATTGCAATGTTCTTTTCACATTGTTTATAAAATGCAGAAATATATATGGAATGCATTATAATATATTCCCAAATAATAATAAAAAAATGATATCTTCATGTATATTTTGGTTTGTGTGGTATTTTTTACATTTAAATATTTGAACCACTTTGATCATTGGTTTACGGTTACATCAAGTGGTCTATTGGTGCCTCCAAGTGGCCTTTTTTGGAAGTATGCTTAAATAAATAATTATGGAACAAGGTTTTTGGTCATATCAACTTCAAAATTGTGTCAGACATTGATCAGACATGTGGCTTTGTATCCGATGTGTTTTTGGGGCACTGCACATAGTCTTGCATAGGCTATATATATATATATATATATATATATAAAGTATTTTATAAATAATATTTGTGGTCTCTATTCAAAATATTTGAATATCTCAAATTTCTTTATACTACAATGATACATTTTTACTCTTGAATAACAAATGTGTCTACTTCCAAATCAGCCCAAGTTTGTGTTTGTAGACCAAAGGTTTCAAGAACTGGAAGAGTTTTACTTTGAGTGTGTAATTTTCAAGCTCATGCACAAAAAGAGGCTGGATGTTAATAGGTTAAATAAATAATTACACGTGTAGGACGTTTGAATTGTAGGGATGTACATGTAGATGTCAGATATAAAATAGGTGATTGAATGACTAATATTTACTCTCTGAAATGAGATGATTTCCTATTAAGTCAATAGGGACATTGGAATGTTTAGGCATAGCAATATGGCGGTGCAGTGGCTTCACTGTTATGATGTCATGAGAAATTTTAAAAAGTCTCTGATGAACTTTACCAAATTGTTTTATGTATTCTTCGCTTCTGAACAACTCTATCTTACACTTACAAGTTGGAATTGCAGTGCAAATATGGTTTGCTCTTGTGTGATAAATTGCTTGTGATGTTCCTTATTTGTAAGTTTCATTGGATGATAGCATCAGCTTTGTGTATATATCAGTACAATATTTCCAACTCTATGTGAAGTTTGTAAAATCTTGTTTTAATGTTTACTTTCAATAGGCTTAAAAAACAGTTGGAGAATTTGAGACCAACTTTCACAATGTTTTCTCTTCTGTTTGTCAGGGTGGAGTATTTGGAGAAGAGCAAACACCTTCAGGAGCAGCTGAATGAACTAAAGACAGAGATTGAATCATTAAAGCTAAAAGACAGAGAAACGCCGCTAGACATCCTGCATAATAAGAACAGTGAGAAAGGCACCAGCAAGCAAAGCAACTTTAAAACGTTGGGTTAAATGCTTATTAAGTCTGGGCTTGTTGTTCAGACCTACATGACTAAAATCAACTCTCAAATCATCTTTCCCACAGCCTGACAAAGTGTGGTGCAAAGTTTTAGTGTAATAAATGTAATACTTATGTGATACTAATAAATATTCAGAAATAGGACTAGTCAAGTCAAGTTTATTTTTAAAGCACATTTAAAAACAACAGACGTTGAACCAAAGTGCTGTACAATAGTATGAAATCCAAGTATAATTATTAAGCATAAATATACTTTGGTGGCCAAAAGTTATGGCCAAAAGGAATAATGCACAGATTTTGTTCTTAATTAAAGAAATTGTTACTTTTATTCGCCAAAGTGGCATTCAATTGATCTCAATATATATGCAGGACATTCAAATGTCCTGAATAAACATTGTGAAAAATATATTCAAAATGTTCAGAACTTCTTAAACTACTTCAAAAGAGTTCTCATAAATAATTCCTCCACATGCAGCAGTGACTGCTTTGCAGATCCTTGGCATTTTAGCTGTCAGTTTGTCCAGATACTCAGGTGACATTTCACCCCACACTTCCTGTAGCACTTGCCATAGATGTGGTTGTCTTGTCTGGCACTTCTCACGCACCTTACAGTTTGCTGATCCCACAAAAGCTCAATGGGGTTAAGATCCACAATACTCTTTTCCAATGATATGTTGTCCAATGTTCTTTGCTCAATCTAATCCTTTTTTTCTGTTTCAAAAGTGGCTTTTTCTTTGCAATTCTTCCCATGAGGCCTGCACCCCTGAGTCTTCTCTTTACTGTTGTACATGAAACTGGTGTTGAGCGGGTAGAATTCAATGAAGCCGTCAGCCGAGGACATGTGAGACGTCTATTTCACACACTAGAGATGTTCTTATCCTCTTGTTTAGTTGTACATCTGGCCTTCCACATCTCTTTCTGTCCTTGTTAAAGCCAGTTGTCCTTTGTCTTTGAAGACTGTAGTGTACACCTTTGTATAACATCTTCAGTTTATTGGCAATTTCAAGCATTGTATAGCCTTCATTCCAAACTTTTTCTTTTTTGCAATTTTTTCCTAATATTGACTTTAAGACATGTCAGTTTATTGCATACTGTGGCAACTCAAAAACAAACACAAAGACAATGTTAAGCTTCATTTAACGAGCCAAATAGCTTTCAGCAGTGTTTGATATAATGGCAAGTGATTTTCTAGTATCAAATTAGCAATTTAGCATGATTACTCAAGGATAAGGTGTTTGAGTGATGGCTGCTGAAAATGGGGCCTATCTAGATTTGAACAAATGTTACTTTTTTCAAATAGTGATGGTGCTTTCAACTGTGATCAGTTGAATGCCACTTTGGTGAATTAAATGGGGCTTTTTCTACTGCACAGTACAACTCGACTCAACTCGACTCTGCTCGCCTTTTGGGGGTTTTCCACTGTGAATAGTACCTGGTACCTGAAACTTTTTTTAGTACCACATCGGTCGAGGTTCCAAGCAAACCGAGCCGATACTAAATGTGATGTCAAAATCCTGCAGATCACTGATTGGTCAGGGAGAATTGTCACTATCAGCGTCACTGGATTTCCGACATGTGACATCAACCTGCTAGTTTTAAAGTTAGCAACAGCGATAACAGTATCATTTGTTTACGCAACTTTTGAATTGTGAAAAGAAATGGCTGTGAGTAAAATCACGCCGTGTTCAATAAACGAGGTGCAGATGGTCCACTCGTTTAGCGATGAGCGAAACGAAAAAGTCTCTCAGGAAGTGTCTAAGCTATTGGCTGCACACAGCTACCACCGGACCTACCAACAGTGTAGGGAAAAGCTAAAAACACTTAAAAGTGACTACAGAACCATCAAGGAAAAGTGGAAGTGGTTCGACCAAATGGACGCCATCTAAACCGGCGAGCAATGGGATGGAGAGTGCCCTGGACTGGCGTTGATCCACGACGGAGGATGGTATGTTTTGTTATGTTAACTCTATACTCTGCTTGAAAGCTTCACTTTATTTAGTTGACCAGCTACTGGAAGCTTGCTTCTAAAACAACCAGGCCAATTTAACTGTTACACTTGTGTAAAATCACCATGCAACAACTGCTTTATACAGCACAATGAGCTAGTAGCTAACAGCTAGTGGTCGTGTTATTGTTTTGGTCAGTTTGTGTCGTGTTTAAGATGATGTCACGTCAGTAGAGGCAACACAGCTATGATGATCAGCCTATAATCCCACCCATGTTGAGATGGCACTAAACTGCAGTGGAAATGCAAGCTCCGAAAAGTAAAGCAAGCAGAGTAGAGGCGAGGTGAGTCGAACCATAACGTGCAGTGGAAAAGTGCCAAAAGTAACAATTTCCTTCCGAAATAGCAAAATCTGTACATTATTCCAAACTTTTAGTTGATTGTGTAGCTGTAGTTTTATGTACCTTCAGGACTTGGATACAATGACAATTTAAGGCAAAATTTGAAATGGTAGATGCCAATATTGCTGTCATGAAAAAAATGGGTATCATTCGACTCTGTATGCCGTAAGGAAAAAGAGAGACCATTAAAGAGACTGGCCCCATGATTTTAAGCAAAAATAGCTGTTTTTCATATCTACTGACCACCGGGTGGCACTGTGTTGAAACGCTGCAGGTCCTCTCAGGTCAAGCTTGTGATGACATATAGGCTGTGTCTCATTTGGAAGGATGTGTCCTCCAGAGGTCGCATTTGTCGGCCGCATACATCATCACGTTTAATTTTTACATTACAATTTTTTATTGGGAATGCAAAAAAGGTTAACAATTGCACAAATGTAAGGGCGTATACATAAAAGGCATTGACAATAGATAAAATGACGCACGCGGCCGATAAATGCGACCTCTGGAGGACGCATTCTTCCAAACGAGACAGAGCCCATAGTACGTTTTGTGTCAATATGCTAGAGTAGTAGTTCCCAACCCTGTGCCTGGAGGCCCCCCAACACTGCACAGTTTGTATTTCTCCCTTATCTGAAAAACCCAAATCAGTCTTTGAGTCTCTACTAATGAGCTGATGAGTTAAATCAGGAATAAGGAGATATTCAAAATGTGTAGTGTTGTGGGGTCTCAAGGAACAGAAAACACTGCGCTAGAGCATTGAGTAGTTATAGCCTCACGTCCATTTTGTCATGCTTGAAGTCAAATACGTTATAGCGTTATTCATGAATGGTGTGCTCTACCATAATATATCTCATAACTTTTTAAAGTTTAAATTTCAACGGAATAATAATAATATTAAGAACACTAACATATACAGTAGGGGCTTCCTAATAGTTATTACAACAATGATAATGGAAATCACACTAGAAAAGCAATTTATTATTTAAGAAAATTAACAAAAATAAAGACACAATAAGCTAAACAAAGAACACAAAAAGATCATAAACACAAAACCACTTTACACCTCAAACTACTTCGAAAGCTAGGGAGTCAAAATGCCTTTAAACTGGATTTAAATATGGCAAGAGAATGAGAAGACCTAACATGAAACGGAAGACTGTTCCACAGTTTAGGGGCAGCTACTGAAAATGCCTGATCACCCTTGGACTTAAAGTGAGAATGAGGAAAGTAGAGAATTGTTTTATTGCGAGACCTGATCGACCTAGGGGCAGAGTATGGATGAAGGAGATCACAGATATGTTGTGGGGGAGGACCATGCAAGGCCTTAATAACAAAAAGCAAACCTTAAAATGAACTCTCAAACTAACTGGTAAGCAGCGTAAAGATAACAGCACAGCAGAAATGTGGTCTCTTTTCTTAGTACCTGTTAAAAGTCTTGCAGCTTAATTTTGACTGATCTGCAGACTGTGCTGTTACTATCATATATTGTAACTATTCATATTATTACCTACAGCTCTATAATGAAGAAGCAGGTTGCCTTTTTAAACACAAACTCTGTTGTCAGAGCTGCTTCTGAGGTGCAAGAGAGAGTAAAACTCAACCCTCACTCACGCTGAGTTTCTCACACATTTTTGCCACAGTTTCAAATGAGATCCAATTATGATATTGTTATGCATATAGGGAAATATATTGATTGTAGGTGATTGGCGATACCCAGTCATTGACCCTTATTTTATTTTTTTAATTTTGTAATCTTTTGCCATTTGTAAATCTTGATCTTGAATCTGGAAGGGGAGCTGTTTAAACTGGAGATTTACAGATTTTGTTACAATGTGCAAGGTTCTTAATCCGAATTTCCTTTAGGGGAACTGTCTCTGTAGATCAGGGGTGTCAAATCATGCTCCTGGAGGGTCACCATCCAGGACATTTCAGCTCCAACCCTAAGGAAGCACACTTTACCCATCTAATAAAGGTGTTTAAGATTACTTCAAAATACAGGGAGGTTTGTTGGAGCATAGTTGGACCAAACTCTGCAGGACAGTGGCCCTCCAGGAGCAGGGTTTGACAATATAGTTACATTATTTTTTTTTGTGAAAGAATAAAGGTATGTTTCTGGTTTTAACAGAATTTGTACTTCAGACCTTTGTTTTGTTAGACTGGAAAAAATTGCTTTGTATCATAGTGTGACCCACGATTGTTTTTCGACTATTATAAATGTGTAAAAATAAAACGGTTTATGTAGGGGCCACATTGAGGGCCCCATATCTCCTGGTATATAATATAGGGCCTTAAATATGAAAATACCGAACGGAAAGTTGTTTATGAACCAGAATTGAAAAGGATATTAAGATATCTTAATTAATAGTTATTGGCTCTCCAACTTTGGAAAAACACCAAAAAGTGTTGGACTTGGGATATAATGCAATGAGGGGTGCTGAAGTCAACTGATTTTAGTAATAGACCTACCTATTTCTCTGTAAAAATGAAAAAATTAACCTTCCTAAGGTTTTTTTTTACCTGTAGTTTTGTTCCAAAATCATTGGCGAAAAATATCATTTGACCCCCTGTACAAAATAATGGATTACTCCGTAAATATCGATTCCTATATTTTTTTGGCTTTGATCATCAGTTATGCGTTTTTTTTTCACCGGTATGTATAAAAACATAAAATAATAATAATAATTTGAGAACAAAATTGAGCCGGGGACCTCTGGATGAATTGACACAAAATTTCATTTACCACAAAATAAGCCCTGACAGAGTGATCAGAAGAGTTTGACACCCCTGCAATAGATTTTGTGACAGTAGTTGCTTGAGGAGAAAAGCTCCTAAATAACAAGTACCATTACAGTCCCATAAAGTTCTCAAGAAGCAGCCTAGTCACTCATTTTGTATTATACTCTACTGAGAAAAAATCAAGCGGGTTTTGATTGCAGTCCACCACAGTTTATTATAGATAGTCAAAACCCACCCCAAACCAAAATCAAAACCCATTGCATCTAATGTTCTTTATTCCATATCCAAGCTGCAAAATGTTGGAAGTAACCTACCTGTCTTAGTCAAGTCACAAGTCAATGGTTTCATATTGCAAATAGAAGGACAGACTTCTTAAACTCTTAAACACATACAAATGTTGTGAAAGTATTTGCCCCTATCCTGATTTCTTCTGTCATACTAAATTGCTTCAAAAATTAATAAAAAATCTAACAAAAAAACAAAGGCAACCTGAGTAAACACATTTACATTTATGCATTTGGCAGACACTTTTATCCAAAGTGACTTACAGAGCCCTTATTACAGGGACAATCCCCCCAGAGCAACCTGGAGTTAAGTGCCTTGCTCAAGGACACAATGGTGGTGGCTATGGGGATCGAACCAGCGACCTTCTGATTAACAGTTATGTGCTTTAACCCACTACACCACCACCACTCCATATAACACAAAATGCAATACCAACTAGACCTGTGTGAATAAGTATTTGCCCACTTAGTTACTAAATCCCGAAATCTAAGAATTTAGTATTTAATGGGGTTTAGCTGGACTAGACACTAGACTAGTTCAATCAAATCAACACATACATAGAAATTTTTCAGCAGCATGAAGACGGCTAAAAGGTCTCACCCAGTAGCACACTATGCCAAGGTTGAAAGAAATTCCTGAAATGATGAGGTTGATTGAAATATATCAGTCTGGGAAGGGTTACAAAGCTATTTCAAAGGCTCTGGGACTCCAAAGTACCACAGTGAGAGCCATCATCTCCAAATGGAGAGAACTTGGCACAATAGTGAACCTTTCCAGAAGTGGCTGACCTTCTGAAATTCCTCAAAGAGCACAGTAACGATTCATCCAGTAAGATGATATCCAAGGAAATGCAGGCATTAATAAAGGTCAATGTTAATGAATCCAATATCAGAAAGACTCTGGCAAAAAAACGGTATCCATGGAAGAGTGACGAGGTGAAACACACTGCTCACTCAGAAGAACATTAAGCTTTGTCTGAATTGAGCTTAACTTGTATTGAACCTGGAATATTCCTTTAACAAGCACAAAAATGGCACTGTCACTTTAACAAGCAACGAGCATCTCACAGACAGGTGCCCTGGTTTATTAACGAGAGATAAATCTCTCTTTTAGCACATCCATGCAATTTGTGATTGAAATTAATATTTTTATAATTTTTTAATCTGGCTGTAAAGAACAGGAAGGATATTAAAATACGTTATTCAATGAATGTGAAGTGCGCCTAATCTTTGCTGGACACATTCACAGAATACATTTTCTGTTTTAATTTCAAGCACATTTCAACAAGGATTTTCCAGGTATTAAAGTACTTACATTTCTAAAAGCTAACTTTAAGCACTTCAGAGACTTGTGCAAACCCTGTAAACAGTGTAGAAAAAAGCAGAGAAGGGGTCAAATCAAGCGATAGAGAGATTATGATGTTTGTTGCAAATTTCGCAATACTGAGTTTTGCCTTGATATGGTTTGTCTTTTCTTTTTTTTTGGTATGCGATATATCAAAATGCGATATATTGTCCCATCCCTAGTAGCTAGCTAGCTAACCCAGCTAACATGGTAAGTTAAATGCGACTGCACCTTAGCTGACATGTAAAAGTTACCAATCCCAACATACCTCTGTCTGTGGGTTTTCAGATGCCTGACAAAATTGGACGTTGTTGATAAAGCATCTGTCAGTTTTGAATCACAGGTTCTACATGTTGCAATCCTTTTGTTGCCTTCTATATTGTATTCTTCCAAATGAAATTACCTTTGGTATCATTTTAGCTGTGTTGTCCTTAAATAAAAGATCTTCAAACTTGGTCCTACTCTCAAGGAAGTTGATTGGTTGGTTGTCTGGTTTGTTGAATGTGGAGCGTGAAAATGCAGATTTGAAAATCGAATGAATTGTTATTGGGTAAAATGAATCGTTAATTTGCTGCACATTTTTAAATGTACTACTAAGATATTTTGGTTTTAGAAGGTATCAAGTCTTTCCAAGTCAGAGGGCTCGAGTCCTAGTGAAGTCACAAGTCATTGTTGTCAAAGTCTATGTAGAGTCGCAAGTCTTTTATATGGTGTTGGATAACTTTTTTGCTTCAATAAAAATATTTATATATTTGACAACTGTATTTTGTGTTTACTTAGACTGCCTAAGTCTCATTTGAAGATCTTAAACTATTTAGTATGAAAAATAGAAGAACTCAGGAAGGGGCAAATACTTTTTCACAGCACTGTAACTTTAAACACTTCTGAAATGTCTGTGAATTGTAGCTCCATTTCTCAAAAGGACTTGATCCTTTTATTCCACTGTGCACCGATAAACCAAAATTAATTCATTTATCTTCTTTCTGCCAGGTTTTCATCAAACCTTGTGAAACAGTAGATTAAAAGCTGCAATTAGCTGTAGAATCCTTTCCTTCAGCCCGTGTGTGAAATTGTCTAATTAAGGCCACGCTAATTGATTCCCGTGTTGTGATTGGTTGTTTGGATGGATGGAGTGCCCTCTGTGTGTTCAGTCAGTCTGACTTGATGTGATTGTGTAATTGAAGTAGAGCTTAAGCAAACCACAGCAGACGCTTTGTTAATAGCTTTGCTAGCAGCACCAAGAAAATCCACTCTGTTTAGGATGTTTGACATCAAATGTTTTCCTAGCTGATTTTGAGCCCCCTTTGGGCATCTTGGAAGCCTGTATTGGGACACTGTCTGACTCATTGTAAATCACTATTGGTCAGGTAGGTTGAGCACTGGACCTTGGGAGTAAAGTGACAAGGGTCGATGGCTTTTCAGGTCGTATCGGAGCAATGATTAATGGCAGTAGCTGTGCTTTCTTCATACCATGGTGTGTCCTGCTGCTATCTATAACCTGAGGAAATGAGATGTAGTGGAAGTCTCTTAATACACTAACAGTCTCACCTGTTCCCTGAACATTTTAATGTGGTAATCTGTCAGAATCCACACCAAAGCAGTTGCAAATAGTGTCCTAAAGTGTCAAACTGTCCCTCTGTTAATTGATTGAATTGTAGGTAATTAAAAGTTAAGTCAATGAAACCTCAGAGACTAGATCTTTGATATTGATGTATTTTCCTCCTTGGAAGTATTTTTAGGAAGCCACTGGTTATGAAATCATGATGTTTATGCAAAGTTTTACCGGTTTACAAGGTTATACAATTTCACAACTCAAAGTCAAAATTTAAAGGCATTTGTAATGTGACATATTTCAGAGAGAAATTGTAGTTTAGCAAGACTTAATAAAACGGCGTGCGTGTGTGTGTGGTGTGGTGTGGTGGGGGGGTGTTGCAAGCTGGATTCGAACTCGCATCATTATCATCTCAGAAGTTAAGCTACATTAAGACTTAATATTTAGTTTTTATATTGGTTATGTGGTGTTGTTGGATGTATAGTGGTTATATGCTATTTATGGCTACTTTGCAGTAAAGTAACCCGATTTGAAGAAAATTGAGATTTTATGTTGAGTAATAAAGTCCACATGCTTTAACTTTAATAAAAGCTTTCCTAGTAAGCCAAAAGCTTGAAACTTCAATATGATCATCTCAAAGCATCTCTTACACTTTCTAAAGTTAGTCTACTGTATGTTGAGAAACATTAGGGATAAAAGGGATAGTTCACTTAAAAATGAAAATGATCTCATTATTTACTCACCCTCATAATATCCCAGGTGTGTATTGCTTTCTTCACCAAATTTGAAGACAAATAGAAAAATATCTTAGCTCAGTTGGTCCTTAAAATGCAAGTTAATGGAGATTTCTCTTTTGAAGCTCCAAAAATCACAGACAGTCAGAAGAAAGTCATACTTACCTGACATATCATGAGGGTGAGTAAATAATGAGAGCATTTTCATTTTTGGGTGAACTATCCAAAAATGTAATAGTTTATCTATTATCACTCACAAAAATGTATGCGTATGAAAAATTGTCTTCAAATTGAATTGAGTAGTCTTTGTGTAATCTACATTATTATAAATGTAGCATATATATGAAGTTGTTTAATTAAGTGCAAATAATGTGTACATTTTTGTTTAAGATTACTCAATTCCCTTTTTGATTTGAAATTTGTCATTCAATTGAAATGCGTAAATCTTAAAAATAGACTGAAATATTTTTCTGAGTTCACTTTTGTGGAAATAACAACTACTACAAAAATGTTGACCATCAAGGCCCACTGTTGCATTTTTGTAATTTTGACAAATTGTCCTCTGTTTAGGTAAGTGTGCATTTTTTGGGTGTTGCCATTTTGTTTTGTCACTAAAAAATTTTGAAATTTGGTATGAACCTTTAATGACAGTGCTTGCATCAGAACGCTTCAAGCGCTCGTCTGGACAGGAGCTGGTTGATGTCTGCAGTGCGACTCAGTGACGCTCGGACTTCCAAGTTCAACTGAATGACACACAAACATGCCGATCATAACATTTATGCAGTATATTCTAGTCTGCCATGATGAATTCTTTCTTAAAGTATCTTGAACCATCAACATCAGTTCACACAGATTTCTGACAGAAATAGAAGAACGTGTGTGTGTGTGTGTGTGTGTGTGTGTGTGTGTGTATATATATATATATTAGGGGTGTAACGGTTCACTCATCTCACGGTTCGGTTCAGTTTACGATTCTTTAAACTAATCCTGAATCAAGAAAAGTTAAGATTGAAAGTTTTTATTATTGCTATTAGTTTTATGTTTACAAGACATATGCAAAGCATTTAAATTTAGCACTGTTATTAAAATTGCTATATGATCCATCAGCTATGTACTGGTTTTAAAAATGAGCCTAGAACAGGGCAATGCTGACACCAAATGGAAATATTAGCTAATAAATATCTTTGCTGAAAATATAGAATCATTTTAGTTACATATGCTGCTTACACACTGTCACTGATTACATAAATTAAAACATGTATCGATTTTGTTTTTCATCTAGCTAATGATTAATTCACAGCAGCCATTTGCGCTTCGTTGGTTGCTTGGTAACAGATTTGAGAGTTGATTTTTAAACTCAATGGAGCAGTTTAGGATTTCTTCACTAGAGATAACACATGATTTTGTAAGTAAGATAAGAATCCTAAATCAAGTAAGCACATTTTAAAGCACCATTTGTGCATTGAAGTGATTTCCATGTTTATGCCCACGTTACATAGTCATAGGACATCGCACATATTTGATACATATGTCCAAATACAAACCAAAACTGTCCAATCTCCATGATGCGTATTTGAACTTCAGTGTATCGTGCTACCCCTAATATAAATATACGTATATATATAACACACACACACACACTGGTGGCCAAAAGTTTGGAATAATGTACAGACTTTGCGGTTTCAGAAGGCAATTACTTGAATCCACCAAAGTGGCATTCAACTGATCACAAAGTATAGTCAGGACATTACTGATATAAATAAACAGCACCATCACTATTTGAGAAAAGTCATTTTTGATAAAATCTAGACAGGCCCCGTTTCCAGCAGCCATCACTCCAACAACTTATCCTTGAGTTATCATGCTATATTGCTAATTTGATACTAGACAATCACTTGCCATTATACTAAAGAGAGTTGAAAGCTATTTGGTTCATTAAATGAAGCTAAACCTTGTCTTTGTGTTTGTTTTTGAGTTGCCACATATGCAATAGACTGGCATGTCTTAAGGACAATATTAAGTCAAAAATGGCAAAAAAAAAAAAGAAACGGCTTTCTCTCGAAAATTATCAGTCCATCATTGTTTTGAGGAATGAAGGCTATGCAATGCTTGAAATTGCCAAAAACTGTTTCATATAAAAGGAGTACACTGCAGTCTGCAAAGACAAAGGACAACTGGCTCTAACAAGGACAGAATGAAATGTAAAAGTCCCAGATGTACAACTAAACAAGAGGATAAGTACATCAGAGACTCTAGTTTGAGAAATAGACGTCTCACATATCCTCAGCTGACAGCTTCATTGAATTCTACCCGTTCAACACCAGTTTCATGTACAACAGTAAAGAGAAGACTCAGGAGGACTTATGGGAAGAATTGCAAAGGAAAAAGGCACTTTTGAAACAGAAAAACAAAAAGAACACAGACATTGCAAAACAGATAATTGAAAAGAGTGTTATGGATCTTAACCGCATTGAGCTTTTGTGGGATCAGCTGCTAGACTGTAATGTGCGTGAGAAGTGCCCGACAATACAGCCACATCTATGGCAAGTGCTACAGGAAGCGTGGGGTGAAATGTCACCTGAGTATCTGGACAAACTGACAGCCATTGCTGCACATGGAGGATTTGTTTTATGAGAACTCTTTGAAGTAGTTTGAGTAGTTGGCCACCAGTGTGTGTGTGTATATGTGTGTGTTTGAATGTATATGTGTGTGTATGTGTGTATGTATATATATATATATATATATATATATATATATATACTGTGTGTGTATATTTGCACATTTTTAAATACTTAAAGAGATTGTAAGATTAATCATGTTCACTACAAATTTTTGTTTATATTTCAATTGGTTATTTTAATCGATTGACAGCCCTAATTAAACCTTATTTCGTATTTGCAATTTCATATGAAATCAGTTTAAAAAGTTGTGGTTTCCATCTCTGAATCTTATTCATTCTATATCCACAGCTCACTTTACAGAGCACCAAATCCAGAGTGGCCTTCTTCCAGGAGCTATAGCCATCCACATGGACTGAACTATAATGTTTGTATATGTGAAAAATAACCATTCATAACAGGCTGTGATCCATTCCGTTTGACCCAGGAACATCCTGTTTCAGAAGAATGAATTTGTGATTTAAAGTTTACATTACAGAAAGAAGACCAGGCCCTTGGTCTGCATGACCTCACGCAAACACTTAACTACAGAGAATGATCTCTCTCAAACACTAACTCAAACTCGCTCATTCTGTGAGTCACACTACATGCTGGTTCCTAGTATCCCTTTGCCTGCATGAGGTAAACCCATTATGAAGACACTACGGTTAAGTGGGCATTAAGTAACGAATACAATCTACTTGCATGGCTCTCCACTGTGCATCTCAGGTTCATCTCCCTAGTTGCACTGCAGATCTCTGTCTCTCTCGATCAATATGTGTCAGAATAATTGGCCTAAAGTAGTCGTATTGCACCCTTGTGTGGTATTCGGTTTGGTGTTCATTTTTAAAAGCTAGTTTACTTTATGTGGAAGTATAGATTGAGTACAGGATGTTTTAGGGAAAGAAAAATTCTTGGGGAGTATATCATTTTGAAACACTTTCAGATGTGAAAGATTTTTTTATTTTAATTGTTGACTTTTCTTGAAATGTTGTAGTATGTTTAAGGATTTTAATATATTTTTGAAAATGTGTTTGTGCAAAGGAATAAATGAATCGAATTTCCCATTGTCACGATCCCCTGTTGTCTGCCCCGTGTTTTACTTGTCATAAACTACACTTCCCATAATTCCCTGCCCTCATCACTGCCTATGCACTTCGTTGTTTGTTCAGTCTTTGTCGGTTGTTGAATGTGAATGTTTAAAGGTAAATGTTAATGTCTGGTATACTCTGGTATGTGTTCCTGCCTGAGCCCGTCGTGGATGTTTTCCCTTGTTTATATCTTTTGTTTCCACTCGTGGATGTTTTGTTTGTTCCAGTCTTGTTTGTCTTATTATTTTCAATAATCCGCATTTAGATCCTCACCCCTCGTCTGCCTTTGTAACACCCATAAGATGAGCTTTTGGTCTCTATGTTTTTGCTTTTTGTATAAATGATTAGTGGTGCTTGCAAACATGTTACTATTACTCTTACATAGGGTTGGGGATTTATTCAGACCGGAAATTGTGCAGATTTTTGTGTTTTGTTGTTAAGTTTTCGCCTGGTGTACAATTACAATCACTAAACAAACTAAACTTTCCAGAACACCCTAGCAACCGCAAAGAAGTGCCCTTGGTGGCTACTTTTGCTTAGGCACCACTAATGTTACCAAAAAAGTAAAAAATGTAGTTGCTGGTACTATTAAACATGCTTTGACTCTATTCAGCTTTGGATGGATTTATTTCTTTCCCATTTATGTGGTTGTTTGAGTCTAAAAGGTGTATTGAGTGCAGAGTTTACACTATAATTAAATGAATCTCACTTAAATAGGCTAAGAGCGAGCATTACTGCTTTCTAATTATTACTATGAAGAATTTAGTAATTTGATTGTTACAAACATCAGTTTAATCTAAAAAAAAAAAACAATGCAATGAATACAGTTGGCCATAGACCAGAAACATAACAAGATGACTTTGCAGTCAGAAGTGTAAATATGCAATGAATAAAATTCATGGCAAAAAGTAACACATATGGTATTTAAGTAAAATCAATTCATTGCAGGCACCTGGGAAATTAAAATGGCTGGAGTAGCTCTGGAGCACGTCAGCAATTAAACAGGGCATCCATCCACTGTCAGCATGACGCACCATAACGGGCGCTTCAAGCTATTATCTTTTGACTCAATGTGACACTCTGGTCCAGTTTTGACTCGACTGTATATTTAGTAGACATTTTCTCAATTTCATATAAAAATTAGGCCTTTTTGTTTGAATTGCAGTACATTTAAATCTTGTGTGGGTCTTTCCTTATTGGTTCAACAGAATTTGATGTATTTATATTATATAAATCAAGACTCATTTTGAATTTAATTTCGAATCAGATGTCTATACTGCTACCTTTCAAGTATCATACTTGCCATAATTCTCATACGGTATTCCATCACAGCTTAAAACAAATACACCCACCATCACTCATCAGTTTCAGCCCTTCCTCAATACAATGTTTGCAAGTCTGGACGAGTGGCAGAATGATTGACAGCTGGTTTGAGACATATTGACAGGCTGTCAAAATGGAGTGAGGGGTGTCACTATCTGTCCCATCAGTCCTTGGAGCGGCAGAAGGGGGGCTTTGGAAGATCAAAATTCTTCTATAGGTGGAACCAAGTGATAAATAGATACTTTATTAAGTGTGAGAAAAGCTGTGTCAGTGATAATCAATGGCAGATTTTCACCTTAGGAATTTATTGTTTAGAGCTTTTTTTGTTAAAATGCTTTCACCTATCAAACTTTAGTGTGCAGAGATGACTATATGCAAGTTATTGGCAAGTTGTGTAAATTGGTGCACTTTCTAAACACTTCTGTTGAGTTGTACAATGGTTTGAGTTTGGGGCAGGACTAACTTTAACTTTTTTTCCAAACAAAGGAAGACATACAAAGCCCCTTAGAGGAAAGTGAGGGGAAATATTTTTGCGTTCTTTTTCAAAACTTTTGAGTTTTTTTTTCACAAAGTTTTGCATTCCTTCACAATAGTTTCTTTGATCCCTCACAATAGTTTCTGTTCTAAAACTAAAAGTTTTGAGTTACCTCGCAATAGTTTGTTTTCTCAGAGTAGTTTGCATTCCCTCACAATAAATTTTGAGTTACCTCGCAACAGTTTTGCGTTCTCTAACAAAGAGTTTGCATTCCCGTGCAATACGTTTTTGGTTCCTTTGCAATGGTTTTGTGTTCTCTTATAAAAGGTTTTGTATTCTCTCGCAATAGTTTTACGTTCTCTCACAAAAAGTTTTGCATTCCCTCACAATAGTTTTGCTTTGTCTTGCAATAGGTTTTGCGTTCTATTTAAAAAAATAATACAAAAAAAGTTTTGCGTTCTCTCACAATACGTTTTGCATTCTGTTTAAAAAACATTAAAAAAGTTTTGCATTCTCACAATAAGTTTTGCATTCCGTAAAAAAATAAAAACGTTTTGCGTTCTCTCCCAATATGTTTTGCTTTCCCTCGCAATAAGTTTTGCATTCTGTTTAAAAACAAAACGTTTTGCATTCTCACAATAAGTTTTGCATTCCCTCGCAATAGTTTTGCTTTCTCTTACAAAAAATGTTGCGTTCTCTCACAAAAATGTTGCATTCCCTTCCAATAGTTTGGCTTTCAGATTGACAAAACGCTTTGCGGTCCCTTGCAATAATGTTGCATTCTGTTTTATAAAACATTTCGCATTACCTCACACAACATTTTGCATTCTCTTGTAATAGATTGCGTTCTCTCACAAAAAATATTTGCGTTCACTCACAAAAAGTTTTGCCTTCCCTCGCAATAGTTTTATCCATCCCCTACGAAAATGAACCATGACATTACTACAGTTACCATATTTTAACCATGGCATTTGTACTAAAGCCATAGTAAAGCATAGGAAAACCAAAACTATGGTAATATAATCATCCTACCTAAAATAAATACTATAGTAAAACCATGGTTAATTTGTGGTAAATGTACTATGATTTTTAAAACCATGTTTATTTTTTATGCTGATAGTGGTACAGAAATGAATCACTTCACATTGAATCCTCACAAAATATGTATGTTTTCGAACTACCCACAATTCCTGATTGGATGCCAGCGCTTATTTTCACATAGTTGAGTGAGGTCTCCACCTTTCCTGAGATAATAATTGACATTGAGTTCAGTCAGTAATTTCTCTGCTTCGATTGTTTTAATAAGCTTCAGGTGACTTGCATATACCCCTTGACAGGAAAGAAGGCTGCTCTGGGAGAGTTTGCGCGTGCGTCCGTGTGTGTAAGAACGTCACACTCTAATTATGCTTTGCCCTCACGTCCAGACAACTCCTGCTATTTCTGTATTTGCGTCATTGGACATAACAGTAGGGAACAGTTATCTCAAAAGACTGGCTGAAGAAATCACTGTGAGCCTCTCAGATGAGGATCAATGGAGAGCATCAAGCTCGGGCGCGTACACTCACACACTCCATAAATGTATGCAAATCATACCCATGCAACAGAATATGTTTGAATGCGGCGAGTGTGTTGAAATGTCAGGGAGTGTATAATCAGTTCAGCTCTTTTGTTCTCTCTTTCTCGTTTCCTCGCTCTCCCTCTTCTTGTTTGTTTTACCATTATACCACAGCATGGTTAATTGCTTGATTCTGATTGGTTGACAGATGTTCCCGAGGTGTAGCCTAATTTCTGATAACTTCATGGCTCTGAAGTATTTCCATGTTTGTTGACTAAATAAATGATTAATTAATGCTGTACAAAATATATAGCCAATTGTTTGTTCATGATAACTAATGCATTAACTAATAATGCATTAACTAATATTATTAAAAGTTACTAAGTGTACCAATAGTAATAATATTAATAAATAATTTCATGATATTTTCAATTGACTGTATCTCAGAACTTTGTGAATCCAGTGGCTGCTGGAGAACACATAAGGAAGAAGTTTTAAAAACAAGTACTTTATGGTGGAAAATCTGATCCTGAGGTAATTTGAAGTATTTTTCTATTATTTTTATTTTAGTTATGAGGTCCATTACATGCCTGAAAAGTGAATCAAACAGGGAGCGTTTAGACCTCTAAGACAGCATCACATCAGTGAAGCAATGACATAAGCCAAGTCTCTTTGTTCCCCCTTTGTCTTCTCCATTCTCATGTCCTTCCCATCTAGATTAGTGTCTATATACTGATGGGTACAAGGGAAGAAATACCTGAGCAAAATCACACTGCACTCATTAGACTGTCCAATCAAAGCATGGTGGCCAATCACAGTCTATTTTTAGCCTGCAGCTTTGCATTATAGGCCATCAATCAAACATGGCCCATGCAGGCATTTTTACTGAAACTTGAGAAGTGACATGAATTGGAAGGAACAACAATGACAGTCATATCAACTTAAACTTTGTAAGATCTGCCAGTTTTTCAGCATGAAAATTAATAAATTTTGCGAATGAGAACTTAAAATATGCGGCACAAAATTTAACAGTAATGTTCCTGTACTTTTTTTTTTACCTATCCTTGAGTAATCAAGATAAATTGCTAATTTAGTACTAGAAAATAACTTGACATTTTATCAAACTTCTGCCAAAAAAATTTTGATTCGTTAAATTAAGCTTAACATTGTCTTTGTGTTTGTTTTGATTTGCCACAGTATGCAATAAACTGACATGTCTTAATATCAATATTAGGTCAAAAATGGCAAAAAAAAAGAAACGGCTTTCTCTAGAAACTCATCAGTCAATCATTGCTTTGAAGAATGAAGGCTATACAATGCTTGAAATTGCCAAAAAACTGAAGATTTCATACAAAGATTTACACTACAGTCTTCAAAGACAAAGGACAACTGGCTCTAACAATGACAGAAAGAGATGTGGAAGGCCAGATGTGAAACTAAACAAGAAGATAAGTACATCATAGTCTCTAGCTTGAGAAATAGACGCCTCGCATTTCCTCAGCTGACAGCTTCATTGAATTCTACCCGCTCAACACCAGTTTAATTTACAACAGTAAAGAGAAGACTCAGGGGGTGCAGGCATTATGGGAAGAATTGCAAAGAAAAAGACACTTTTGAAAAAGAAAAAAACAGACACTGGACAACAGATAATTGAAAAGAGTGTTATGGATCTTAACCCCATTGAGCTTTTGTGGGATCAGCTAGACTGTAAGGTGTGTGAGAAGTACCCGACAAGACAGCCACATCTATGGCAAGTGCTACAGGAAGCGTGGGGTGAAATGTCACATGAGGATCTGGACAAACTGACAGCTAGAATGCCAAGGATCTCCAAAGCTGTCATTGCTGCACGTGGAGTATTTTTTTATGAGTATTTTATTTTGAATGGTGCATTACCATTGTCCTGACTATACTTTGTGATCTTGTGAATTATCTCTGACAGATGTTTTGTGTTACAGTGAGAGCTGGAGGGAGATAAAGGAGCAGCCAGAGCCGCAGTGGAGAGGAGCTAGAGTCCAGAGACTATGGTGTCTGTGTTAAAGAGGAGAACTACTTTTATGTTTATTATTGAGCGTCGGAGTGATTTTGTGTTGGTGTGTATGCCTGAAAGTGACCTACAATAAACAATATTAAAGAATGTGAGTTTATCGAGCTGTCGATCAGGTGGCCGAGACCTGGGAATGGCCTAACAACCAGTGAGCAGTCTGCCTCTTGCTGCTGTTGACTGGGGAAGCCCAATTTGTGGCCCAACAGCTTCGGTGACAGACTTCCTGGACTACGAGAGCTTGAGATGAGCCATCCTGCAGGGGGTCGGTCGCAGTCCCGAACAGTACTGCCAGTGTTTCTGGTCTCTGATGCTTAGAGAGCTCGGCTGCCTGTTTGCCTTCGCTCAACAGCTTCGTGACTCCTGCCGGCTGTGATTGCTGGCAGCAGAATGCAACACCATGGCAGTAGTCGATCTGTTGGTGCTGGAGCAGTTTATCATTCGGCCAATGAAACGGATGTCAGAATGGGTCCAGTGCCACCACCATCCAGCTGGCTGTGGACCTCATAGCTGGAGCTGCTGGGAACCCGGGCACTTCCGGGACTGATTGCCCTTCCATAGACTGATAGGTGGGGACATTGGTCTTGATTCCCGATGCACCATAGGCCGCCCTCGATCGATCAGGAGCATATTGGATTCCTGTGAGTATTAAGGGGGGTACATACCAAACCTTGGTGGATTCAGGTTGTAATCAAACCTCCATTCACCAAAGCTTGGTTCAGTCTGAGGCTTTGGGTACAGGCCAATGTTTGAAGGTAAGGTTAGTACATGGGTATGTTAAAAATTACCCTTTAGTGACCTGTATAATTCAATTTCAGGGACAAAAGTATGTAATGTCCGTGGTTAGTCCCCGCCTCACCCATCCGCTAGAATTTCCAACTTTATTTAGGGGAATTTGTGTGGATGGGTCTTGTAATAAAGTGTATCGTGTGTGATGGGCGATTCGCTGGCTGGGTGGTGCCAGGCCCATCTATGTTGGCTCCACCTCAGGATGATTCAAGGGAGCCCTTAGAGGATTCCCTGCAAGGAATTTCCCTCTGGAGCAGACACAAGACGAAACCCTTAGGCATGCCTTTGACCATGTGAAAGTGATTTATGGTCAATGCCTCCAGCCAGACATTGCTGACATTGCATACCCATATTTTTGGATTATTAAGGATCGGTTGTATCGAGTGATGCCGGATGTTCAGACAAAAGAGGATACTAGGGGTGTGCAGCGGAGCCATTATCTGTGCTTGTATCAGTATCTGTTCTTATGACAAAATGATCTGTATCTGTCTCTGTACTCGGATAGAACCGGGTGTGGGCAGGGCTTAAACCGGAAGTGCGTCAAATCTATATGAAACAAGCAGTTACGAGCCATATCGAGCTCTAAATTACTCGCCAAGAGCAAGGGACCTTAGAGGTCATACGGTGAGTCTGGGAAATCGATTATGAGGTTAAACTTACAGATAGAAGAGGAGAGTGTCAGATTTACCACATCAATCTCCTAAAACCTTGGAGAGAGGCAGTCCCCATGACTTTGGCGATGGTGTTCCTGAGAGGGAGGAGCACGGACCGGAGGTGAACTTAAAAGCCACAGATCGAGTCACCCCGGTCACTTGCGGAGACCACCTCTCACCGTCACAAGTCACGGAGGTGGCCAGTTTGCAATGAGAATTCTCTGACATGTTCTCGCATCTTCCTGGTCATACGAATCTCATAGAGCACCATATCGAATCGGCTCCAGGTGTAGTGGTACGCAGTCGCCTCTTTCTATTACCCGAACACAAAACAAATGTGGTTCGGATAGAATTAAAGGCAATGCTAAATATGGGGGTGATAGAAGAATCCCACAGTGACTGGGCCAGCCCGGTGGTGCTGGTTTCAAAGAGTGATGACTCAGTCTGGTTCTGTGAGGATTATAGGAAAGTCAATGCGGTGTCTAAATGCTTGATGCATACCCGATGCCTCGGATTGACGAACCGCTCGATTTGTTAGGCTTGGCTCGCTTTTATTCAACACTGGATCTAATGAAGGGATATTAGCAGATCATATATGTATATTATATATATATATATATATATATATATATATATATATATATATATATATATATAGATATATATAGCAACATCCCCCAGTTATAATGGTTGTAGAGGTGCTGTAAGCGATTTTAGCCATTCTTGAACTCCTAAGACATGTACACACACAGACACACTATAGACTGTTGTGTTGGAGCGGGGGACAGGACAAAATTTGTGGTAATACTTTACAATAAGGTTGTAAGCAGCAGCATTAGTTAACACGAACTAACAATTAACAATACTTTTACAGCATTTATTAATCTTAGTTAATGTTAATTTACACATATCCTAATACATTTTTTAAAATTAAAAGTTTTATTTGTTAACATTAATGCACTTTGACTAACAATAACAAAGATCAATAAATGCTGTAAAAATATATATTGCTAATTGTTTGTTCATGATACCTAATGCAACTAATGTTAACAAATGGAACCTTATTGTAAAATGTTACACAGTTTTTTGTGGTATTCAACATTATGCCACACATTTGGTCGATTTGTTATTACTTCAATTTTATTGAACCTGAAACATTCCTTTAAGACCCAAATCATGATTTTTTCAGTAACAAGGCAAACTACATGTGGTTACGGATTACTGAAAAGGGCAACTAGTTTTTAATATCTGCAGAACGGCTCTGAAGGATTATTTTTAGAAGCTTGATAAAAAGCTGTCAGCCTTATGTAACATTTGTGATGGAATATTTGCCGGCTTGTGCAACATTCCGTGAAAATTTTAGAGGCAAAGAAAGAGATGACATAGTTTGGGTATTAGTGTTTCCCTGCATGGTTTCGGGCAGTGTCTCATTCTTTAATCTAATGTTTTTCCCGGGTTGTAAGTGCAAACAGATGCAATAACCTAAATCAGTGATTTTCAACCTGTTTTGCTTCAGGACACACTTTTTACATTCAAGTGGCGACTCAGTATCACAGTACCAACATTTCTATCATACAATTAAAATAGCTGTAGTCATAATTCACAGCAACACATTGTGGTTGGCACAAACTATGTTTATTCTCACTGCAAGAGAAGCCATTTTTAATGTAGTCTAGGGTAGTATTTTCTTTTACTGTGTGTAGTTTCATTCATGTTTTTCTAGCATAGCGGCATGTCATGTGATCTGTCCATGTTAACATGTGCATAATTTGTCTGTGGCAATGTGAAGCTGGAAGTGTTGTTGAATGTATTGGCACATGTAAGCCCTAGTTTCCAGGTGAAATGTACACAGAGTGGCGCCAAAAGCAAGTTGTACTTTCAGTAGTAACTAATGAAATACAGTCAACAGAAATGCATATTTTATTAACCACACCTTCTAACCTAAACCCCAACCTCTGGTTCTATGCCAAAACCATGGCTGCCTGATCAATAGATAAGCATGTAGAAAAAAAGGCGAATCAGAATAGCAAGCCATTGTTTCTCTTTCTCTCTCTTAACCACCCCAAAACATGGTTTTCTTACCACATATGCACTTGTCTCATCAATGCATGAAACAAGGCTCATGGTATCACTACTTGTCAGTATTTTCACCTCTCTATTTTTAGAGAAGCGAACAACAAGAAAAAAAAAAACCCCACTGAGAGTCTTTCCTGATTTATTTTCTTCAAAAGCTTCTCTCTCTCTCTCTTTTTGAGAGTTGCCGTAAGCTTCCTTATCTCTTTCAACCTCAGCTAACCTTCTTTTCTGTCACACTGTCTTTCTTTCGTCCCTTGTGCTCCCTCTCTATCTTTCTGCCTGTTCCCAACCTTCTTTTGTCTGTCTGTGTTCAGCATGACTCCTTTACTTCCTTCAAACCATGTTGTGGGCAGAGTGTCATTTTTTTCTGTATTTAGGTGATTCTTTAATTAGGGGAAACTTTAAATCTTGAAAAATAAAACAATGTTTTAACTGAACATTATTTAACATGACCTGCAATAAAGATCTGATCATAGCCTTGATCAACCTTCAGGTGGATTCCATTTGGTGATGCTAGCGGTACAGCAATAACACACTTGACCTTTAACATTTCAATAGTGTTTAAAATTAGGAATATGTCATTAAACAGACCAAGTTTAATGCTACACTGATGCTGAAAAGTTTTTGGGTTTTAGTGGTGATATTTTAGTTGCATTTTCACAATCAATTTTCTCGGAATCTGAGCATAGTTCAGCCAAACCTGTTTGTCAAAGAACAGATCGAAGTCTAAGAGACCAGATTTCGGTCATAACTCAGTTTTGTCAAAATGTGTCATTACTGCATTTTGCCTTTGGTCTTCAGTGTAATAATATTTATTTATATCAGGAAGACTTGCAGACTTGAGTGAGATTTAAGATTACATTTATTTGATGAATATAAAACAGAAAATAATGTCTCTCTTTGGCGGTCCGAAGAAGTTGTACTCAGAACTATCATATCCTGCCGGAGATAGGAGGCAGGGGCGAGGAGCCTACCCCCGTGCAGGACGGGACTCAACTGGTGGTGGTGGGGTGGTGGAGGTTGACGTGTTAGCACACTGAATCAGCAATGTGATAGATTGTGAGCAGACTTATAAAGCAATGGCTTACATGTGATTGGCTGGGAATTACCCAGCTAATGGTGCGATGATGTACAGCTGCTAGTCTTCCCTCTAGAACTACGCTGCGCTTCCATATCCTTTAAAACTAGTATGATTGTTGTTTAGTGAGTTTAAGTCTGTTAAGGATGGGCAGATTGATCCAAAACTATCATTACTTCCTATGCTGATGTTGTACTGGTAGGATCAATCCTCATATAAAATATAAATTCAATATCAATAACTGTATTAGGATTGGAAAGTACTTTATTAGCAATTAGTTATGTAGGATAGGAACGTTTTCTTAACACAGAAAGCTGAAAGACAGATATTGACAGAAAGACAGAAATATCGCCTACAGTTAATTCACACTATACTTGACAAAGCTAAATGTAACATTTATTAATGGGGTTGTGTGATGTTTATCTATAGTAATATAATTAGTTTATAATTGGCTACTATAACTTTAAAGAGTTTATTTACTGTAAATTCTATGTTAAAGCATTGATAATATTCTGTAATTGTTGTTAATAAATGTTAAACAAAAACAAAGGTCAAATATTTAGCAATTTAGGCCTCTACATGTTTAAATAAAATATAAAATTTAATGATTAAAATGTGGTAGTAAAACAATGAATGGCAAAAAAATAAATAATAATCATTTGGTTAAAATGAACAAATTGCCATTATTTATTAAATACATGATGATCAGTGTTCAAAACCTCTATTTATTTTGGTAAGCCTAAAAAAATAATTTGTATTTTGAGCTGTCGGGTCAGATTTGGCAAGCAATCGCTGGCTTATGTTGTTGCTCTTTGCGTCATGATGTCATGTCCGTAAACACAGGAAAGAAGTGCCAGCTGTCACATGTTCCGACTGAGGAACTATTCAGTTCAGTCAGTCACAATCACACAGTTCAGGATGGCATCGCTGCAGTCTGGAATATGGATGTTTATCTGTTATCTGTTTGGCAAAGTTGTTTACCTGCTATAATGCGTAGAATTGTATACAGTATGTTGTCTGGTAGAGTTGTCATGCTTTCATGTATCGAACATTAACCGTGTGTAATGCCTGGTGTGAAAGCAGGACAGGACGGACAAGAGGTGCAGATCCAAACGCGGTTTTTATTGAATACAAAACAAACAAACACTGGAGCAAATAAAAAGGCCACGAGGGGAAAAGTAAACAAACACAAACTAACACAAAGCTGAACACGAGTCGACAGAACATCCACGAAGGGCTGGGAAAACCTGGAGAAAGCACGAGAGATTACACCGTGGGGGGCTCAGGAGGCAGAGCCGTGGGAGGCTCAGGAGGCAGAGCCGTGGGAGGTTCAGGAGACGGAGCCGAGGAAGGTGGCGCCCTGGGAGGCTCTAGAGGCGAAGCTCTGGAAGGCTCTGGAGGCGGAGCCGATGGAGGTGGTGCCGTAGGAGGCCCTAGAGGCGGAGGCCTGGAAGGCTCTGGAGGTGGAGCCGAGGGAGGCTCAGGAGGTGGAGCCGAGGAAGGCTCAGGAGGTGGAGCCGAGGAAGGTGGTGCCGTAGGGGCCTTTAGGGGCGGAGCCGTAGGAGGCTCGGGAGGCGGAGCCGTAGGAGGCTCAGGAGTCTCTGGGAGCAGAGCTGTGGGAGGCTCGAGAGGTGGAGCCGTAGGTTGCTCGAGAGGCGGAGCCCTAGAAAGCTCTGGAGTCACTGGGAGCAGAGCCGTAGGAGGCTCGAGAGGTGGAGCAGTAGGATGTTCGAGAGGCAGAGCCCTAGAAAGCTCTGGAGTCTCTGGGTGCAGAGCCGTATGAGGCTCGGGGAGAAGGGCCATGGAAGGCTCGAGAGGCGGAGCCCTGGAAGGCTCGAGAGGCTTGAGGGGCGGGGCCCTAGAAGACTCGCAGTGACTTGAGGGGCGGAGCTCTGGGAGGCTCGAGAGGCCTGAGAGGCGGAGCCCTGGGAGGCTCGGGAGGAGGAGCCCTGGGAGGCTTGGGAGGAGGAGCCCTGGGAGGCTCGAGAGACTTGAGAGGTGGAGTCCAGGGATGCTCGGGGAGCTCAAGAGGCGGAGCCCTGGGAGGCTCGGGAGGCTTGAGGGGCGGAGCCCTGGGAGGCTCAGGAGGCAGAGCCCTAGAAGGCTCGAGGGGCGCTGGCTGCTGGACGGTCCTGGCTACTGGCGCTGGCCCTTGGACGGTCATGGCTACGGGCGTTGGCCCTTGGACGGTCATGGCTGCTGGCGCTGGCTCTTGGACGGTCATGGCTACTGGCGCTGGCCCTTGGACGGTCATGGCTACTGGCGTTGGCACTGGGACGGTCATGGCTACAGGCGCTGGCTCAGGGACGGTCGAGGCTACAGGCGCTGGCTCAGGGACGGTCGAGGCTACAGGCGCTGGCTCAGGGACGGTCGAGGCTACAGGCGCTGGCTCACTGACATTTGGGGCATCAGGCTCTAGCTGGTGGGCCGTGGCATGCGTGGGCTTGGGTTCCGCTGGACGCTGGGGGCCGAGCCACGGGGGGTTCTGGGGACGGAGTTGCGGTAGACGGAGGCTGGAGAGCAGAGACCCTTCCTTTTCTCCTCTTCCTCCGGGCGGATGAGGCTGACAACGCTGGAACGCTGTTCGTGGTTGGCGTGGCCTCAGGCTCGCTGGCCGTGGCTGGAGTGGGCACACGCTCGCTGACCGTGGCTGGAGTGGGCTCAGGCTCGCTGGCCGTGGCTGGAGTGGGCACAGGCTTGCTGACCGTGGCTGGAGTGGGCACAGGCTCGCTGACCGTGGCTGGCGTGGGCTCAGGCTCGCTCACCGTGACAGGCGTAGAGAGCCCAGAGGCGGGAGCCGGGATCGAGAGAGGAGGTTCCCCGGCAGCGAATTCCTCCACGACGAGACTCACGTATTCCTGCCAGGTGTAGTCTCCAATCTCCGGCAAAACACAACAGCGGTGTGTAGGTACCCCAATCCTGTAGACGGTCTTCAGGAGGTTGTCATCCCAACCGGTGTAGCCGGCCATGCAGGAGAAAAAATGGGAGAACTCACGGATGTTTAGCTCCATATGCGTCAGTCCCACGAAGAAAGCCGCTGGATCCATTGTGGTCAATCGTTCTGTAATGCCTGGTGTGAAAGCAGGACAGGACGGACAAGAGGTGCGGATCCAAACGCGGTTTTTATTGAATACAAAACATACAAACACTGGAGCAAATAAAAAGGCCACGAGGGGAAAAGTAAACAAACACAAACTAACACAAAGCTGAACACGAGTCGACAGAACATCCACGAAGGGCTGGGAAAACCTGGAGAAAGCACGAGAGATTACACATGAAACATGAAACGGTAACGATCGACAATGGAGAGAGGAAACGACGGGGTTTAAGTAGACAGACACAGTGATAACAAAATAAGCGACAGGTGCGGACAATAACGCTGTGACAGCGGTGATGAGGAGTGAGGAAGAAGGGAAGTGTAGTTTTAACAGAGACAGTGAAACACAGGCGGACAACAAGGAAGAAATGACAGGGAGCGTGTTAGGTGAAACAGAAAACACGGGACGGATAACAAGGAAGAGTGACATGGAACGTGACTGGCGAGGGTGAAACAGAAAACACGGGACGGACCACGTGGAAACGTGACATGAACGTGACTAGAGAAACAGAGGACACAGTGAGGACAACAGGGGATCGTGACACCGTGTGTTTAACAACTGTGATCCATTGTCAGGGGAAGTTACTGCTCATGTTTATGTGTATGACTTCTGAAATTGACTTCTTGTACATATTATTTCCATGTTTAATAAAGTATATTTTATCCTCATTATTGCTCGTTTAAGTTCTTAGTTTACAGTGTTATTAGGCCTACAGTTTCACTTGCTTTATCAACTGCCATGTTCATTTTTTAGCTTTTTATTTTAGTCAGTTTTAGTGTTTTTGACGAAAATGTCCTTTAAATATAGTCAATATTTCATCATGTCATGTTCATTAATCTTTGTCAGTTTTACTCTGACAAAACTGAAATTCAATTTTAGTCAATGAAAATAATAACTTTTACTTAGATGATTATTTGCAAAATGGACAAAAAAGTGTCAAACTGTAAAAGACCAAACTTTTAGCCTACTGTACTCCAAATTCTTCATGCTTAAGAAACTTACACAAGTAACGCAACGCAAATTACAATTACTCTTATTAGCGCGTCATTTCATTCAAATACACTGGTTCATTCGTTTAGTTGTGCAGATGTAAGTTGTTCCATAAAAGTTGTGGATATATTGATTAATCTCATGTATAAATAGGATGCGTTTGAATGAGGTATTTACCCCGTTTAAAGTGGTTCATTTTGCAGGTGTTTTCAAGTTCAATTCATGCAGCTCAAGCGGAGAAATGCCCAACACACTGCATTAATGGATTAGATGAATCCATATCTAATATCTTCTTCTATTTACAGATTATCAAGATGTTTCTTCTTCTGTTTATATCTTTCACTGTAAACAACTTGCAGTATAATTTTTAGTATCATATTTTCAACAGTGTGCTTTAATAAAAGAATTTAATAATCTTCATGATGCCCCTTTTTCATCTCGTCTTTGTTATCGTTGATGAAATAAAAAATAATCATATTAAAATATACTTATTCTGCAGATGGTGATTCAGGAGAGTTCCCTGTTCTCTAGGTAAAAGTGCTTTGAGTGCAGTGTCAGAAAAGTGTGCAATTTATTCATGCAAAATATGTAAATAAGAGTGTTGTTTATCTTCATCAAAGCAAGTAATATTTCATTTTTAAATGTTTAATCATATAACATAATATCAACATGAAAATAGCACGTTATAACTCCAGATCTGAATATCTTCCAGTCATGATCACACACAGGGGATGTCCAGGTGACCTCGAATCATGAGATTCATCCGCCAGAGCAGTGGTGTCGAAACACGACGGACGTAATGTATTCTTCCATAAATTGCTTGCAATTTTACATTTCAACCACATATGTCACTAGAGAGCACAAAGTTATGTAGTGCAGCTTTAAATACAATGTATTAAGTATACAATTTTCGGTTAATGCAACCCCTGGTTGCGCTCACGCCTTTTCACGGTTTGATGTCAAAAGCAGAGAATGACGCTATTATTAAATGCGGTTTTCTAACACTTCTTGGAATAAACAGATTTTTCGTAGTAACCTGTATATTGCTGTGCATGTAAACATGCTAACGTGAAACTATGTTATCTTAATGGCATTAATCGCACTGAAGGCCTAAACTTAAAATGCACAGGCCTCCACTGATTTTTACACTACTGATGGTTTAGGGTTGGTGTTTGGGGGTAGAGTTAATAAAATATGTATGCCTTTTCACTTCATTATATCCTTTACAGCTAAAATCAGCTTGCTTTTTGCACAACTGTATAAGTATTTTCACCCAGAAAATGGAACTCACACATGACCGTACATTCAAAAACTCTTCCCGCCTTGGCCACTGGGCACAGTGCTTTGAATTTCAGTAAGCAGACAGACTTTAGCTCAAAATATGTCAACCTACTGTTTCCAAAAAAAAAATTTTTTTTACTCACTAATTTTGTCAAATAAAATGCTCTCTAGAATGATAGAATGCCCTTCCCCCTATACCACTTACTTCTGACTATCAATTGCTCATAGGTGCAATGCAGACTAATGGCTATCAGCTATTTTTATTAAAAGTTACAAGCCCTTCAGTACAGGCTATCAACACATGGAAACTGCGCTCATCATACCATTTCATGGGGTCTTTAAAAATCATTCAAGGAGACTGAAAAGTTCCACTAATTGCCCATTTCTGTTTTTCATTGCTGAGTTTCATCATTTATTCCTTCCTTCCTTCCTTCCCTGTTTTCCTGCTTTCCTTCCCTCATTAACATAATTTCCTGTTATTTCCCTCTTAAATCTTTAGTTCCCGCTTGCTACTCATTTCGGTATTATTGTTGGTGATGTGTTCTGTGAGAGAGTGTGTCATACTGCTTACTCACTGGAAAAAAGTAGGGAAGTCTTAGTTTGCCCCAGTTTCCTGTGCCAGCAGGAGAACTCTATAGCTTTGACCTGGATTCTGCACAAGAGCGATCTGCTGGAGTTTCGCAATTCAGAGAATCATTAAAAGCTGGCTCACTCTCTCTTTTTCATTGTGTCTGCTTCTGTCTGGACTGGATTAGCTGTGCCGTTTCCATTGAGGAAAATGAAAAAAAAAAAAAAGAGCAAATAATCTCAGCAATTAATATTAAATAAACATGAAAGTCAAATCATTTCATAATTCACCTACATTCACTCTGTCCTCACAGTACACCCTCCACAGAGACTCCTGAGGATGGCAAGCCAATGCTGAGCATTTGCATAAGTGTGCTGTTATTAGTATCTCTCCTCATCATGTATTAAGGACTAATTTGATGATCACAAAGTCAAGGCACGCAACAACAAGGGATTATTACTCTTGCCCTGATTCTTTTTTTTTTTTTGGCAGTACGCTTGATAACAGACACAAAACGACAAGGAATTCATTTCAGAAGTTCTGCATGAAGCCACACAATCACAGCCAATCAGAATATACACTCACCAACATTTTAATTAGAAACGCATGTACACCTACTTATGCAGTTATCTAATTAGCCAATGGTGTGGCAGCAGTGCAATGCATAAAATCATGCAGATAGGATCATCGGGACCTTCAGTTAATGTTCACATCATCCATCAATGTAGGAAAAAAATTTGATCTCGGTGATTTCGACCGTGGTACAGGCTAACCAAAACTAGACAGTAGATGCTTGGGAAAAACATTGCCAGGTCTGATGAATCTCGATTTCTGCTGAGGTACACCAGATTGTAGGCCCACTGCAGCCTCATCTTTCTGTTCTTGGCTGACATAAGTGGAACCCAACATGGTCTTCTGCTGTTGTAGCCATCTGCCTCAATGTTCAACAGGGTGCGCATTATGAGATGCTATTCTGCTCACTACAATTGTACAGAGATGTTATCCTAGGTACCGTAGCCTTTCTGTCTGCTCGAACCAGTCTGGCCATTCTCTATTGACGTCTCTTATCAACAAGGTATTTCCAGTCGCAGAACTACCGCTCACTGGATGTTTTTTGTTTTTGGCACCATTCTGAGTAAACTATCCAACAATCACCCAATCATGCCAAAAACAAAATTCAGGGAGGGGCAGTTCTGTAGACGGAAATGCTTTGTTGATGAGAGAGGTCTACAGAGAATGGCCAGACTAGTTCAAATTGACAAAGTCTACGGTAACTCAGATAACCGCTCTGTACAATTGTGGTGAGAGGAATAGTTTCTCAGAATGCTGTTCTGAGATGCTGGTCAGAGCTGTTTTGGCGGCATGAGTGGGACATACACAATATTAGGCAGGTGGTTTAAATGTGGCTGATCGGTGTATGCTGCAGCTTGCTGAACGGGTCCTTCTCAGTCTCTATCGCACACACGCTGGGTCTCTCTTTCGCAGTTTTGCTTGTGACACTGATTCAGATGACAGCAGCTTGCCCGTATCTCTCGCATCCTTGGTTCACCGCTTATGGGTGAAGTTTTCATTCTCTGTACAGTAAATCTGCTCCTGAGATTATTATGCCTGGGACATGTGTCGCATGTAACAAATAAGTGTGCACTGCGCTACACAATCAGTTTCTGTGCTAAATCGAGCGTGTATCTCCTGAAAATTTATATATGCGAATTTTAGCCACATAAAGTGGGAAAAACAATAGTGAAGTTTTGCCCACTGTACAAAGGTGCCCGGTTTTGTTCCTGACAGGCAGCAGATGCCCTAAACCTAACTGAGTTGCCCGCCAGGAACAACTCGAGATACCTTTCTCCTATCTCATGAAGTTGAAGTAAAAAAAAGGATACTGCATTAATTGCTTAATAAAATGTTTACGCATTAAACAAAAAATATGAATCGCAGAAAGAAACACATTCAATTTCCCAGCCCTAATTAAAGTATTGGTAACACTACAATAATCTTGTATTTGTTAATATTGGTTAACTACATTAGTTAATATAAACTAACAATGAACAATGCTTTTACAGCACGTATTAATCTTGGTTAATGTAAATTTTAACACATACAAATACATTTTTTAAATTAACATTTGTATGCCTTAACAGTAGTGGATACATTATGAACTACCAATAAACAACAGCATTTTCATGAGTAAACATGAACAAAGATTTAAAAATGGCTGTATAAATACATTAATATTGTTAGTTCATAATATCTAATGCATTTAATAATGTTAGCGAATAACATCAAAATGATTATAAATTGTCAATTATTGTTTACATATTGTGCTATTTTTGTTTGTGTGCTAAGTTAAAAAGTGCTGTGAGCGCAACAATCACAAAAAGTATGTGATTAATACGGTACTGTAAAGAACAATATTGTATGAACAGGGTAATTCGAAAAATACACCTGTTAGTAAATGCGGTTGTCAACCCCGGACACTGACTGTGTGAGTCGATGAACCTTGGGATTGGAGGACAAAACTCAGCATGGCCATTCCAAAGCATTGGAGCCTTTAAGGAAAAGCCCCTCCACCTTTTATCAAAATGGTATAAACATTACAGCATCCATGGAATACAGTGCATTACACACTACATTACACATTCAATTGCTTTCACTGCTTTTTCAAAATAAGAAAAGTTCAGATTTTTTGTTAAACTTTGTGAAAGACGAGAGATGTGGGCTCTGGCAAAACACATTTCATGCAGTCTGGCTTCTTGCCTGCTAGGTAAAAATACAGTGCGGTTTGCAATTACGGCTATAATTCAATTGACACTTAATCAAACTCTGCAGAATGTTGCAATAGAGTTTGTGCTCTAAACCTGCAATCAAACTTCTGCAATTTTGAATTACGCTATATAAAGTACTGTCAGCTTGAGCTCCCCTCTCTTGAATCATTAGAAATGGTCCTGCAAGTACAGCAGAGGGATGATAGAGTGTGATAAGCCTGTTTTTGAATTTTAGCCTATGAATTAATCAAATACTGTAACTGAGAAATAGACAAAATGTGTTTGAGACACTTGCAGCTATCTTCTCTGTGTGTGTGTGTGTGTGTGTGTGTGTGTGTGTGTGTGTGTGTGTGTGTGTGTGTGTGTGTGTGTGTGTGTGTGTGTGTGTGTGTGTGTGTGTTTTTGTAGAGAGAGAGAGAGAGAGATTGTGGTTTCTAAAACAGAATGAAAAGATGTTCATGGCTTGCCGAATGGACTCAAATAATTTAAATGAATGTTTTAATATTTGGTATGTCCCCCTTTTTGCTTTAATGACAGCATGCGCCTGAGCTGGAATGAACTCAGCAAGTTTGTGCAAAACCTGATGATCCATGTTAATCCAGCATGATTTCGGAATGTTCCAAAGAGCATCTTGTGTGCTTCAATGGATGGAAGAACATTTTGTATGAAAATATTTCAGAATCTTTCTACTACTACTACTTCATTTTATGTCATAATTCTCTTTGATATGTTTTACATTTTCACAATCCAAAACCATTGTGTATTTCCAGGTTTAAAACAAAAAAACAACTAGATTTCAATGTGGTTTCAGACTTAAAATCAGTCTTCAGAAGTGATATGATCGGTGTGGGTGAGACTTTTACATTCTTCTTCTTTTGTTTATGGTGATTCACATTATTCATGCATATTGCCCCTTACTGGGCAGGGAGAAGCATTTCAAGCAAACAAAATGACTAAAATATTGATCTGTTTCTCTCACACACCTATCATATCACTTCTGAAAATATAGATTAAAAGAGTGGAGTCGTGTGGATTACTTTTATGATGACTTCATTTGCTTTTTGAAGTGTCAAAATGTGCTTTGTGGACCTACATATCTGAGATATACTTCTAAAATCATAATTTGTGTCCTGCAGAAGAAAGATAGTCATACACATCTGGGATGGTATGATGGTGAGTAAATGATGAGAGAATTTTCATTTTTGGGTGAACAATTCATTTAACTACACATTGACGTATCAACAACCATACAGTAAGTAGGACTTACTGTTCCCTTAAAAGAACCGGCTGATGAGAGTCATTCGTTCGTTACTAAGTACTGTGCAGTGTAGATTCAAAAGATCTGACTCAAATAGTAGTTCTAGCAGGAAGATTAGCAGCTGTACATCATCGCACCATTAGCTGGGTAATTCCTAGCCAATCACATGTAAGCCATTGCTTTATAAGTCTGCTCACAATCTATCACATTGCTGTTTCAGTGTGCTAACACGGCAACCTCCACCACCCCACCACCACCAGTTGAGCCCTGTCCCACACGGGGGTAGGCTCCACGCCCCTGCCTCCTATCTCCTACGCCAAAGAGAGACATTACTTTTCTGTTTTATATTCATAAAATAAATGGCATCTTAAACCTCACTCAAGCCTGCGTGTCTTCCCGATAGAACTAAAAGTCATGAAAATCATTCAACGTAATTCAAATATTTTATTAATTCATTCACTTATATAAAATGGCACTAATTACTACAACAACTCATAATGTGTATTTTTAATTACACATTTTCCATATCAACAACCATAAAGTAATTACTCAAGTCTGACTGGCTAATAAGAGTCATTCGTTCGGGACTGTTGATGTTGTAGTACATTGTTGTGCCTGCATCGTTGGAAAAATTCACTTTTCGAGAACCATTAACGGAAAAAAACAAAAACGGAATGATTTTCATGACTTTTAATGGTTCTGGACCTGAATAAGTACCGGTTCTCAGTTCCTAGCCCTGCTCACTTTACTATAAATGTGTTGTATCATTTCATGTGTCAATTACACATTAAAGGTTAATTAAAAGCACTTCTCTCTAATTTATGTTCTTATCAGCAGTTTTGGTTTCTTTTCTTTTCTTGTTTAAAAAGAATTATGAGCTCTCTCTCTGTCTCTTACCCACACACGCATACTCATATCCACACATGTAGGCACATTACCAAACGCCAATGTAGCCTAGTTGAATGTCCTCCTAATTGGAATATATTACCTCTAATGTTTCTTCAGAGCTTGTAGAGAAGTCCTCCCTGCCATTTTCACGGTCTGCAAACTGGACCCGAGGCTTTTTCTGTATCCATTTCACAAAACTCACTGCATTCTTTGATTCACTTTATTTTATTTTCATTTCTATAAAATTGGGAACATATCTAGGAGCAATGAGCAGATATTGCTTCCGTCTCTATTAAGTTAGAGATATTTGGAGACAGTTATTGTGCTTTTTTATCTGTTAATAATGAACAATACTGATGGCAAGAATAAACATTTATTCTAAAGTTTTTCTGAAATAAACAGACAAAAGCTCAGAGACTAATTAGCCTTGTGTAAGTCATTGACAAACATTACAGCAGCCTCAATGAGTACTTAAGCTAAACTTAAAACTCAATGAATATTATTCATGTATTATGGTATTTATATATTATTATAGTGAATATTATAGTGGTATCTGCAAATAAATCATGCTAATTACTTAGAGAGAACTTTTTTCAGAGCTACATTTGGAATTAAGTTTTTTAGACTTAACTATTCAGAAGTTGTTAGAGTTTTATTTATTATTTAAAATAAACTATCATTATATATTTTTTTAAACACTTTCCCGAAAAAATGTGTAGGCCTATATTGTGATAAATATAAAAATTAAAACAATATATATATATTGTGATATAAAGTTTTGTTTGACAACCAGAAAATGTACTTTCTGTATTGTGTGTTTTGTTTTATCTTTTAAAAGCCATAAATTTTTTCTTGTGAAATATTTTTCTTGAAAAGTCAGCTTGTGCTATCTTTAAAATAAATGCCCCCTGGTTTGATGTGTTGGATCTAATGCAATAAGATTCACACGTTAACGTGATTTAAGTGTCCAAATACTTTTTGGAGCCTGCATATAATGCATTGCTAATTCAGATGTGAATGTACATCAAAGCACATGAATCAAAGTTTTGTGATTTTGAATGTTTTTTATTGACTATTGTAAAACATAATTGTGCTTGTTAATGTTATTCAAGGAATAGTTCACCCAAAAAATGTAATATCTCTTATTATTTACTCACCCTTATTCTTCAGCAAACACAAACGAAGATTTTTAGAAAAATATCTCAGCACTGTAGGTCCATACAATGCAAGTGAATGAGTAGCCAAATTTTGAAGCTCCAAAAGCAAATAAAGGCAGCACAAAAGTAATCCAATTGTTAAATCCATGTCTTCAGAATCGATATGACAGGTGTACCAACATTTAAATACTATTTTACTATAAATATCCACATTCATTTTCACATTCGTCTTCTTGTATATTTGGCATTTCACATTCTTCTTAAACACTGTATTGCCACCTACTGGGCAATAAGGAGAATTTATAGTAAAAAGAACTTAAATATTGTTCTATTTCTCACCCACACCTATAATATGACTTCTGAAGACATGGATTTAACCACTGTAGTCTTATGGATTACTTTTATGCTGCATTTATGTGCTTTTTTATGCTTTGAAATTTTGGTACCCATTCTTTTGCATTGTATGGACCTACTGGGCTGAAATATCCTTCTACAATTTTCCATTTGTGTTCAGCAGAAGACAGAAAGTCATACACATTTGGGATGGCATGAGGGTTCAAAAATTATGAGAGAAGTTTAATTTTTGGGCGAACTGTTCCTTTAAGGAAAGTTCTTATAAAGTGCTACCAAAAATAAATAATTATAAAAAAAATAGCTTTCTATGAAAATGAAAATGGAAAGGTAAATTATATTTATGACTGCAGCCAAAGAAGTTATAGTTGGCTGTTTGGAACACAATATAACTCAGGTTACAAAATGGGCTTTAATGGTAGAGAGAGTACTTTATATTATGCAAGCCATATAACACACTTTACCAAACCCGTAGTAGTCCTGAAATTGCAACTAGGGGTTAATTGCCACCTTACAAAAGTGGAAGTGGTTATATTTTTAATGCAACGTGGGTGATTTGTATTTCCTGTATTCAAACAACACTGGAGCCGATCTCTACCTGTTTGCCTTTTAAACACCTGAACTGCATTAACCTCTCACTGATCCATCAACAACAGACCCAATGCATCCTACTCGCCGGGAATGTAAGTCCATGTGAGAAATACATCCGATCACTTTATTTATCATCCAACTCCACATCTCAAGCACTTCAAGCTGATGACCTTTTTTGTTACCCAAACACAGGTAATGAGTGTGTTTTGATTGAAGGAGAGGCCTGGAAGTGGTTTTGGTTCATGGTGTAGGCCTGTGTTAGGGTCGAGGAAGAGGTACGGATTAAGTCGAGTGTGACTGATGTGAAGGATGGAGCCTGTAAATGGATCTAAATCATGAGTGATGATGTCTTTTTTTCTTTAGGTTTAGAGGTAGGGTGAGATTAGCAGTTAAAATGTGTGTGTGTGTGTATACGTTGACATTGTGAAAAAGTCCCAGCAGAGGTTGTACTTTCTTTGTCAGTTGAGGAAGTTCAACCTGCCACAAGCGCTGCTGATACAGTTCTACTCAGCAGTCATTGAGTTTGTCCTCTGCACTTCAGTAACTGTCTGGTTTGGTTCAACTACAAAATTGAACATCAAAAGACTTCAAAGGAGAGTTTGGACTGCTGAGTGGATTATTGGTTGCCCCCTGCCCTCCCTTGAAGAACTGTACACTTCCAGAGTGAGGAAAAGGGCTGGAAAAATCACTCTGGACCCCATTCACCCAGCCCACTACCTCTTTGAACTGTTGCCTTCTGGCCAGCGCAACTGAGCACTGAGCACCAGAACCGGCAGGCACAAGAGCAGTTTTTTCTTTCAGGCTATCCATCTAATGAACAGTTAAAACTGCCCCATTGAGCAATAATTATGTGCAATACACAGCTTAGTCTTTTTATATTTATCCAACATATCCTACCTCTTCTGCCATAACATTCCCTTGCACTATCTGTATTTAACAGATTTTTATTTGTACATACGTATATACATTTTTTGTCTTATTGTGTATTTCTATATATACTTATATTTTCTATTTGCTTTTTATTTATTTATATTATCGATGTCTTGTTGTTGTATTGTTTGTTCACTGGAAGCTTCTGTCACCAAGACAAATACATTGCATGTGTAAGCATATTTGGCGATTCTGATATATATATTTCTATCTGGAAGACATGCAGGATTGAGTGAAGTTTAAGATGCCATTTATTTGATAAATGTAAAACAGAAATTAATGTCTCTCTCTTTGGCGTAGGCCCCGTCCGGCAGTCCGAGCTGGAGATAGGAGGCAGGGGCGTGGAGCCTACCCCCGTGTGGGACAGGGCTCAACTGGTGGTGGTGGGGTGGTGGAGGTTGACATATTAGCACACTGAAACAACAATGTGATGATTGTGAGCAGACTTATAAAGCAATGGCTTACATGCGATTGGCTTGGAATTACATAGCTAAGGATGTGATGTACAGCTGCTATTCTTCCCGCTAGAACTACACTGCGCTTACATATATATATATATGTTAATTTCTTATAAATGTATGGTTGATAAGTGATTAGGAGTACATATAAGGTTAAGGGATCAAAAATAAAGAATCTGTAAAATAAAATAAAAAACAAGAAATAAAATTAACTATAGAAATATATTTTTAATTTAAATGATTCGTTAATATTTTTACATTTCTAGAGCTGTAAAAATGTAAAAATGCATTTTAGATGCTGTCAATAAGTACACGTTAAATGTTGTGCACAAATAGCTACGAAAATGAGATCAGGCTGGGTTATTATATAATGCCATTATGCATGTTTGTAATGAAAGTTATTATTAAGCTGTTTATTGTTACCAAAAATGGAAATGAAACCTAATCTATCACAATGAGAATGTCAAGGCTGTGAACACCTGTGAATTGTGAGTTATGATGACAAACAAAATGTCATGCTGTCTGTTTGAGTAGGAGTAAACGAGCTGGAAGCAGGTGGAGGGGTTGTGATGGGTTTGACAGAGGATGTTATTGACTGAGATGTGGATACGAAAACATCATGAGGATTTTCCTGGCTTGGATACTGGTGTTGCCAGCATTTAGCTTCAAAGTGCATCAACCGCTGTTCAGGAATTGCAAGCTTTAATGTGATTTCTGTCTTTTACTCTCTCTCTCGCTCTCTCTCTCTCTCTCTCTCTCTCTCTCTCTCTCTCTCTCTCTCTCTCTGTATCATTCTTTTAAGATACCTTCTCATTGTGTAAACATAAATAAATAGAGGTGCACAATGCAGAAAACAGTGTCATCTCTATAAAGGTCAGCTGTGTAAAATCAAGTCGCTTTGTCCCAAAGAAACATAATAAGAAATAAAATAAACAGTTCTCTCTCTCTCTCTGTATGGAGATATATCTCTGTGGCAAATCCAACAAACAATAAAATAAGCTTATTTAATGACTTTTTGCTTATAAATTTGTCTAAATAATCTGTAGACTTTTCTTTTTTTTAGCTTTGTCTGCAATGATTTTTGGAGAACATCTGCAGAGTTTTGTGGAATGGATTTGTCAAATGTATTAAAGACCCCATAAAATTGATTGATGAGCCCAGTTGCCTTTCCTGTATTGATGTATTTCCTATTGAAACAGGACGATTGGGTGGGACATACCAAGGGACTAGAGGGCTATTAGTTACTAGTTGACGTCACATCCATCAACTATTATTTTCTACTCACTAGTCATTTTATGGTGGTAAAAGAGCATTTGATTTGACAAATCTTTTTTTATGCAAAGTTAATTTTGTCTAGTTTTAGGAGTACACTAGCATATAGATGGTCTCAAAGCTAGAAGCTACCTAAACCTTTATTTTTGCTAAATTATTTTAAAGTGGCTTATTCTACCTATATAACAGTTTCCAGGTGAAATGAACACTAGAGGGGCTATAGCAACTACGTTTATTCCATTTTACACAAATCACAAGAAAAACGGCAGATTATCAGTTAATAATGACCTATAATCCACTCTGTTTATAAGTTGTTTGAGAGTGTTCAAATTGCACAGTAGCTCAACTGATAGTGTGTTGCGCTTGTGATAAAAAGGACTAAGGTATGAGTCCTGAAGAGCACATGAGCTGAAAGTGATTAATTTTGTGAAAATGTCTTAGCTTTAAAGCATGATCAGATTATGAAGAACTTTGCAAATGATTTCATTTCCAATTCTCTGAAGCTTTCTTCAGAGTTTTGATCATGGACATTGTGTGGGCCTGCATAAGCTTGATTTAGCTTTGGAAGCACGTAGTTCGGTTGCCGAGTATCAAATATGGTGTTTTTTGATGCCTTGGTGCACTTCAGAATTACTCATTGATCCTATGGATAGTGCACATATACCCTTTAGAGCCACATATATCAGTGAATATTAGCCTTTTTCTTTCTTTCTTTCTTTCTTTCTTTCTTTTTTTTATTTTTTTTTTTTAGCAAATTTCACTTCAGTTCTGCTGACTATGTAGAATAAATAACCCCATTGGCACTTTATGGGTTCTAAAGAAGAAGCCCCTTAAAAACAGCATGAATCACATGCAATGCATTTAACTTCTGTAATAACACATTTTTTTTCAAGTAATACAATATTCAGTGGAAAACAATATAGGGCAGGAGGTTTTTAATGGATTGTGAAACATTAGGCTTTGATATTAAAGAGCGCAACAGTGTTCGCTGTCCTAGTTATGGAAGTATTATTCCCAAATCATATTTTCCATAGGGATTGTATAAAATCCTTCATAAAACAGTTTTAAGCCATGAACCAAACCATCCAGCTCCAATATGAATTAAACCATTACAAACTATATATTAATTCAAAAGTGTTTGAAAATTGGACAAAAAGACAAACGTCTTTAATGAGAGAATGAACTACAATCCCATGAATCATTGCAAATAATGTAATCAAATATAAAACTATTGATTTAAATTTGTTGATTGTGAGTACAGAAATAATACAGTTTAATTTGATTGCAAAATGTTCTGAAAAATACAAACATATAAGGGTATAGGTAGGTCATCTTGATTACGTAATTCGCAATGCTTCTTGAAAGTTGCTGGTCGTCGCGCTGCCCTATTGGCATATACTGTTTGCCACTTGTTTTTTTCTGATTGGTGGATCTTTCTCAACAGGATTATGAATAATGTAGTTATTCACCACAAATTCTGCTGTTAACCTTGTGCAACCTCGCATCCACATGTGTGGACATTGTATTTTGGCTTTGCTAAATGCAAAGCATCATTTAAATGAATATAAACCAACTGAATATTGTTCACAACACTCTACACCATCATTTAAGGGTTAAACTTCTGGCGCACCATGTCTCGTGACAGCACGAGGTCGATTTTCGTGAAGTACTTTTTCGGGCACAGCACCAACAAAAGTGCCTCTGGTAAGAAACCTCTAAGTTTTTTATTATTGAAACCTGTCTAGTAGTAAAGAGTAGAGTCTCTAGCTTTGTTTGAAATGTGCTTTGAAAAAATTCATTCATTCTTTGTGCATCAGTGCACTGATAAACATGATGTCCACATATGTGGAAAATTGTACTTTATCCCCTCAAATGTTGGAAAAGCATGTTAGAATAACTTTCAACATAAACACATCTGTGGGTCATTTCGCTTCATTTAAATATACATTTTATATTTTATTTGTTATCACTGTACAATACGGTTCTATTCATTAACATAAGTAAATGCATTCCTTTATATTGATTGTGCATTTTTGCTCTGAGAATCAATGGGTTTATCTAAAAGCTGATTTTTTTTTCTTTCAGAGGCTGTTTATGGAGTTAGGATGAAAATAATGTGCATTTAGAACTGTTCTGAGACCAGTGCAGGCAGACAGCACACTGAAGGTTAAGTCAGTCACTTGAAAGGGAGCATCCTTTAGCTTGCTAAAATCCAACCAAAAGTTCAGTTTCAGGCTGCAGATGATTAACAACATGGTAGGTCTCAAGGTAGGTCTGTCTTTAAAGTTTTCTAAGGTTTATATGTTATTTTTTTTGTTGTCAAATTTTAAAGTATATTTAAAATTTATGGAAATATTGGATATTTAAAAAAAAAAAAAAAAGATATATTTGTGTTCCATTGGGTGAAAGACAATCAAATGGGTTTTTGGGATGACATGAGGGTGATAAGCCAATGGTCATATACTAATGCATTTAGGTACAGCACATTTATAAGCCACTTATTAGTCCAAATGTGTAGCAATGCAGGGATTACAGCTCATTTTTAGATGTCAGATAAAGAGATAAAACAGTGTGTGTGTGTGTGTGTGTGTGTGTGTGTGTGCGTGTGCGTGTGTGCATGCGTGTGTGCATGCGTGTGTGCGTGCGTGTGTGTGTGTGTGTGTGTGATGGTGGTTTATTCTTGCCCCTGGCACAACGGTCAAGCAGCAGGCACTGTTTAATGTGCACTGCAGTTTGGGTTGTCTCCCTGAGGGAAGTCTTCAAAACACAGAAATAAAAAAATAAAAATATGAAATAAAAATAATATATATATATGTATGTATAGAGAGAGAGAGAGAGAGAGAGAGAGAGAGAGAGATAAGAGGGTCAGAGAGAAGGAGCAAGGGACAAAAGACCTGAGAAGATGGACTATGGACAAAGGCAGAGAAAAAGAGGGATAGCGAAATTCCGCAGTCACTGCAGTGCGTGAAAGCTGACTGTGGTGGAGAATGTTAATGCAACAGCGGCTCTGTCACAGGGATTTTCCACTGAAGCCCTGAGAGAGCTGACTTACAAGAGGGGGTAACGCACAAAAACAAACACGCCTGCAGAAAATCGTGCACAAATTACAACCAGGGGAGAAAACTGTAGACAGAAAGACAGAAATTCTCGCCCACGAGTTAATAGCTTTGATTAAATGGCCTAAAGTTGAATAAACATTGATTTTCGAGTCATTGATTGACAGAAATATGGTGTAGTACAAAACCCTGTAGGGAAAACGGACAATTTATTTGCGTATTAAATTACTTTTAGTCATTCAAAGCGTATTTAAGCTATGATATGACAGTTATTATTGCTAATGATGAAATATTGATTGTGTTCTAGGGGAAGTTTGTACACATGCATACTCCATGCGGAACTCTCTACTACAATGAGAGGAAATCGCTCATATTTTCAACCAAATTTCGCACTATGCGACAAAAATTTATATATTTGGCAACTGGCTGGTAAAGGTTCAGATTTCACTCACCAGTAATTGTGTAGTTTAGTGGTGCAGTATTCGGCAGCAAGATCCTTTCACTGCGTGTTGGGAGTAAAAGTTGTTCCATGTAATGTGTGTCCAAAGAAGAGATCCACGCAATACATTTGTCCATTTATTCATTTAGCATATTGGTTCAATTTGACATTGAATAAAGTCTTTTTAACACCCTTTCTGTTCTTTACAGTCAATTGTTGATCAGTCAGGTATCTAGTTAGAAGGTCCCCTATTTAATTAACAACATTAGCAGGGAGAGAATTTCTTTTGTAAGCAAAAGGAAAATTATATCTGAAATATTCCCATTTGAATCTAAATTGGAATCGAATTGAGAGCTTGTGAATTGGAATAAAATTGGATCAGGAAATTTGTATCAATACTCAGCCTTACTGTCAATCATTTAAAAAGAATTCAATAATGAATTACATGATGTGCCAATTAATTCATCGAATGAATTGCAAACCAATATATACTGAAAAAAGCCCCCAAATAAAGTCAATTTACAATAATTAAAAATATTTGTAACATATAGTCTGCGACCACCTCTGTCGTTTTAACCTTCCGTCGGGGGCGTCCCTCTTTGTCTTTTTGATCGCCCATCGGGCGTGCGGCAGCCGCCCAAAAGAGAACATTCAAAAGGTCCACCTTTCACCCCAGGCCCCAGAGTGACTGCCCACCCTGCTCTGCATGTAGTTATCACATTTAAACGTAGTTACAAATGAAATTTTGAAAAACCTGTCTCTGCATTGTCTTCCCTCTTGCCTGTACAGCTGGAGCACTGACTGCCTCCTACTGCCACATAAGGGTGATTCATCAAGCTTAAATTTCTCCGATGGTAGGAACATTCCTTATTATATTTTACATTTATGCATTTGGCAGACACTTTTATCCAAAGCGACTTACAGTGCACTTATTACAGGGACAATCCCCCCAGAGCAACCTGGAGTTAAGTGCCTTGCTCAAGGACACAATGGTGGTGGCCTTGGGGTTCAAACCAGCAACCTTCTGATTAACAGCCCTGTGCTTTAGCCACTCCATGAATTTACTTATAGAATTTACGTACATGTTGGGGCATGATTAATTGCATAATTTTTTCATATAATTAAATAAACTTCTCTAAATGAACTTGTTAAATCAAGAGCCATAGTCAAAATAATTTCAAGTGGAAGATGTAGAAGGTATCACTATGGATAAGGCTGCCATTTTTCCTGGCAATTAAACACCAGGTTAAAGATGAATCTGCAGTAGCTCTGCTAAAGGAACTCTCACAAAATCCTAATTAGAGATGAGCACAAAATCTGCTGGCTTGTCACGTAACCAGTGACCCTTGCTGATACTGATTTGTTAAACTACTTACATTCATAAATGTTATATGCTAATGAACACTACTGGTTTGGGATCTCATAGTTTCACACATTTAAATCTGGATGGGCTTTCTGAAAGATCCAAAGGGAACCTTCTAAAAGCATGCCAGAAATTTTGCATGGCAGATCATTGGAGGTGTGACAGATGCATGTCAGGTTTAAGGAGCAGTGATTGTTTCATGGCAGGGATGGACTGGGGCTACACAAGAGCCTGGATAATAAACCATATGCATATGATATAAACTTTAATCAGCAGAATAATAAAGTTCATATATATATATTCAACTGATCACAATGTGAAGTCAGGACATTAATAACGTGAATAATGACTATTACAATTTGAAAAAGGAAATGTTCAGAGCTTCTTAAACTATTTTAAAGAGTTTCAAACATCAAAAAGTCCTCCACGTGCAGCAATGACTGCTTTGCAGATCATTGACATTCTAGCTGTCAGTTTGTCCAGATACTCAGGTGACCTTTCACCCCACACTTCCTGTAGCACTTGCCATAGATGTGGCCGTATTGTCGGGCACTTCTCACACACCTTACAGTCTAGCTGATCCCACAAAAGCTCAATGCGGTTAAGATCCATAACACTCTTTTCCAATTATCTGTTGTTCAATCCCTGCGTTTCTTTGCAATTCTTCCCATAATGCCTACACCCCTGAGTCTTCTCTTTACTGTTGTACATGAAACTGGTGTTGAGCGGGTAGAATTCAATGTACAGGTCCTTCTCAAAAAATTAGCATATTGTGATAAAGTTCATTATTTTCCATAATGTCATGATAAAAATTAAACTTTCATATATTTTAGATTCATTGCACACCAACTGAAATATTTCAGGTCTTTTATTGTTTTAATACTGATGATTTTGGCATACAGCTCATGAAAACCCAAAATTCCTATCTCAAAAAATTAGCATATTTCATCCGACCAATAAAAGAAGTGTTTTTAATACCAAAAAAAGTCAACCTTCAAATAATTATGTTCAGTTATGCACTCAATACTTGGTCGGGAATCCTTTTGCAGAAATGACTGCTTCAATGCGGCGTGGCATGGAGGCAATCAGCCTGTGGCACTGCTGAGGTGTTATGGAGGCCCAGGATGCTTCGATAGCGGCCTTAAGCTCATCCAGAGTGTTGGGTCTTGCGTCTCTCAACTTTCTCTTCACAATATCCCACAGATTCTCTATGGGGTTCAGGTCAGGAGAGTTGGCAGGCCAATTGAGCACAGTAATACCATGGTCAGTAAACCATTTACCAGTGGTTTTGGCACTGTGAGCAGGTGCCAGGTCGTGCTGAAAAATGAAATCTTCATCTCCATAAAGCTTTTCAGCAGATGGAAGCATGAAGTGCTCCAAAATCTCCTGATAGCTAGCTGCATTGACCCTGCCCTTGATAAAACACAGTGGACCAACACCAGCAGCTGACATGGCACCCCAGACCATCACTGACTGTGGGTACTTGACACTGGACTTCAGGCATTTTGGCATTTCCTTCTCCCCAGTCTTCCTCCAGACTCTGGCACCTTGATTTCGAATGACATGCAAAATTTGCTTTCATCCGAAAAAGTACTTTGGACCACTGAGCAACAGTCCAGTGCTGCTTCTCTGTAGCCCAGGTCAGGCGCTTCTGCCGCTGTTTCTGGTTCAAAAGTGGCTTGACCTGGGGAATGCGGGGATGTTTCTACTCCAGACTCAGTCCACTGCTTCCGCAGGTCCCCAAGGTCTGGAATCGGTCCTTCTCCACAATCTTCCTCAGGGTCCGGTCACCTCTTCTCGTTGTGCAGCGTTTTTGCCACACTTTTTCCTTCCCACAGACTTCCCACTGAGGTGCCTTGATACAGCACTCTGGGAACAGCCTATTTGTTCAGAAATTTCTTTCTGTGTCTTACCCTCTTGCTTGAGGGTGTCAATGATGGCCTTCTGGACAGCAGTCAGGTCGGCAGTCTTACCCATGATTGCGGTTTTGAGTAATGAAACAGGCTGGGAGTTTTTAAAAGCCTCAGGAATCTTTTGCAGGTGTTTAGAGTTAATTAGTTGATTCAGATGATTAGGTTAATAGCTCGTTTAGAGACCCTTTTCATGATATGCTAATTTTTTGAGATAGGAATTTTGGGTTTTCATGAGCTGTATGCCAAAATCATCAGTATTAAAACAATAAAAGACCTGAAATATTTCAGTTGGTGTGCAATGAATCTAAAATATATGACAGTTTAATTTTTATCATTACATTATGGAAAATAGTGAACTTTATCACAATATGCTAATTTTTTGAGAAGGACCTGTATCTGTCAGCTGAGGACATGTGAGGCGTCTATTTCTCAAACTAGAGACTCTGATGTACTTATCCTCTTGTTTAGTTGTTCCTTCCTCAAAACAATGATTGACTGACAAGTTTTTAGAGAAAGCTGATTCTTTTTTGCAATTTTTGACCTAATATTGACCTTAAGACATGCCAGTCTATTGCATACTGTGGCAACTCAAAAACAAACACAAAGACAATGTTAAGCTTCATTTAACGAGCCAAATAGCTTTCTGCTGTGTTTGATATAATGGCAATTGATTTTCTAGTGCCAAATTAGCAATTTAGCATGATTACTCAATGAAAAGGTGTTGGAGTGATGGCTGCTGGAAATGGGGCCTGTCTAGATTTAATAAAAAATATTTTTTTTAAATAGTGATGGTGCTGTTTATTACATCAGTAATGTCCTGACTATACTTTGTGATCAGTTGAATGCCACTTTGGTAGAAAAATCTGTACATTATTCAAAATTGTGGCTGCCATTGTATATATATATATATATATATATATATATATATATATATATATATATATATATATATATATTATATATATATACCACTGCAAAATTATCAGTTTCTCTGGATTTACTATTTATAGGTATGTGTTTGAGTAAAATTATATATATATATATATATATATATATATATATATATATATATATATATATATATATATATATATATATATTAATTCTATAAAGTACTTACAATGTTTCTCCCAAATTTCAAATAAAAATATTGTCATTTAGACACTACTACTTAGTAGGTCCTCATGGTGACATGGTTACTCACCTCAGGAGCTTAAAGTCACCCAACAGCAATGTGAATGACTGGTTGAGAGGATGCCTACACGATTGAAATCTGTGATTGGAAATCAGGGTTATTCTGTCAAATATTGATTTCTGAACTCTCCCTAAGTTAAAACATTAGTATTTTGTTGTTTAAAAATGAATATGGATTTGTTTTCTTTGCATTATTCGAGGTCTGAAAACACTGCATTTGTTTTTTAGTTTTTTTGACCAGTTGTCATTTTCTGCAAATAAATGCTCTAAATGATAATATTTTTTATTTGGAATTTGGGAGATATGTTGACAGTACATTATAGAATAAAACTAAACTGTACATTTTATTCAAACACATACCTATAAATAGTAAATCCAGAGATATGAATAATTTTGCATATATATATATATATATATATATATATATATATATATATATATATATATATATATATATATATATATATATATATATTCTATTAGAATTTACTCACCCTCATGTTGTCTCAGTCACCATTGATATTTATTCCATTTTTTCTCAGATGATGAAAGTCAAGGCTGTCGTTCTGTGCCTCTAATAGTATTCTGCTAAAAATCCACTGAATGTACAGTATTGTTTTGAAATTGTCACTAATAAATAACTACATAAAAGGCTGGCAACAGATGGCATGAATATAAATTACCTCAGCCTTTTGTAAGTTTTACTTTTAGGGATGTTTAAAGTGAATGATGAATAAATGTTTACAGGTGGATAATGTCTGGCGAGAAATTATGAAAGTCATAAATATAATAAGGACCGATTTCCTCCCAGATTTTCATATTTTACAAGACATCCTCAAGGTTAATGGAGGTCTCGCTTATCCTTTTTTCATAAGCTGTCAGCATGCTCTTGAGAGATGCGATGGTTGCAGTTCTTGTTCCGACAGTACACTGGCCAGTAGGATCTATAACATTGCGATTCTTACCACTTCTTCAGAACCGCAAGGTTCCGACTGTCCCATATGGTGGGCTTAGACTCCTTGCACTACATTAAATGTTACAGTGGCTAAATTGTCTAAGTGGAACTGCGGTACAGACATACAAAGCATTTCGGTGAGAGCATTTTGCAGGCTTGACTTTAGAAATATTGCTATTGAAATCACATTTCCTGGAGTCCCCATTGGAAAGTGACTGTGGACTGTGCTTTGAACTGAATTGAAAACGAAAACTTTTGTAGTTGTGATTCCTTATGACATGTCTGGTGTGTTTAGAATCTTTCAGTATCATAAAGTGCACTGATGTTGCATACTGTATGAGACTTTCAAACTGTGGTTGTGTTCTGTGGATAAAGGGGAGCTGGGCATGCGTTGATGGTGCATGGTGTAACGGCATGATCATGGAGGTTAATTGCTATAGTGAAACATAGTGAATGGTCAGCTAATGACATTAGCTAATGCTAATGACGATGCCCAATTACTATAGTGACAAATTAAATTAAAACTCTTTTTATCCTCTATACTTTTTCCACTCTCCATACACTCCTCTATACTTTACCTCTGTCAATGTATATGCTATTTATTTCCATCTAGATTTGGGCCATGATACTCTTTTTTTAACCTTTTTATTGTATAGATCAGATCTCTTCGTACTTTCATTCAATTCCAGCCTTTGAAGGAAACACATTCTTCACTCTTGTAGCATTTACTTTTTTCCGTTGTATCACTTATAATGTTAATCTTTTAATGTTAGTAGGTGAGAGTGGGGCTAGTTGTAGCACACATGGTTTGAAAATATCCACACATTTACATGATGAAACCTCATTTGTTTACTTGTTGCCATATCAATATTGTGTAGCAGGGCCATTTCTGAGCAAATGGGGGCCCTAAGAGAAATCCTACTTGGAGGCCACCCCATAATAACGACCCTCGGGCCCCTCTTACCTGTCTAATTGCCATCATGTATCAGATGCCTTATCTTACCTTAACTTACTCATGAGCTTTTAGTATATATATATATATATATATATATATATATATATATATATATATATGTATGTATATACAGTTCTATCGGGAAGACACGCAGGCTTGAGTGAAGTTTGAGATGCCATTTATTTGATAGATGTAAAACGGGAGGTACTGTCTCTCACTTTGGCGTAGGCCCCGTCCGGCAGTCCGAGGGAGTTGTACCCGGAACCATCATGTCCTGCCGGAGATAGGAGGCAGGGGCGAGCAGCCTACCCCCCTGCGGGACAGGGCTCAACTGGTGGTGGTGGGGAGGTGGAGGTTGCAATGTTAGCACAACGAAACAGCAATGTGATAGATTGTGAGCGGACTAATAAAGCAATGGCTTACGTGCGATTGGCTAGGAGTTACCCAGCTAATGATGTGATGATGTACACCTGCTGGTCTTCCCGCTAGAACTACGCTCCACTTCCATTAATGTGCAAAAGTCACATAAGATGTTTCACAAAAGCATTTGTCTTAAGATTGTTATCTACATTGTTATCTACACTTTAGTGTGTCACTAGGAAATATAAATGTTGGACTACCAAACATTACTTTTGCAAATAGAAAAGATTAGAATAGAAGAACAAGAAGTCTTGCAACAGATGTCATGGCCACCACAAAGCCCCCCACTGAACATCATGTCAGTCTGAGATTGCATAAAGAGACAGAAGCAGTTTATACAGCATAGATTGTTAGAAGAACTGTTGCAAATTCTCCAAGAAGCTTGGAACATCCTATCTGCAAACAACTAAGGAAAACTGTGTCCAGGTGTACCATTGGTGCATTTTTAAAGGCAAAGGTGGTCACACCGAATATTGATTTAGCTTTTATATGTTTACTGGACTTTGTATGACATTAAGTGATAAATTAAAACTATTTATGCCATTATTTTTGAAGACATCCTCACTATGCAACATTGTTTACAAGAGCCTAAAACTTTTGCACAGTACTGTATTATACTGTATATATTAGGGCTGTCAATCAAAACATTTTGTTAATAAAATTAATTTCACAGTGTCCCGATTAATTAATAGTGATTAATTGCATATACAAATATTTGCTGAAAAAGCCCTTATATAACAATAATTCAATATATAATGATGAAATAATTATACATAGTTATATATAAATATTACAAAATTATATATATATATATATATATATATATATATATATATATATATATATATATATATATATATATGTAAAACATCAACTAATATGACATTAATATGTGTAACAATGACTCAATACCTCATTTTGTGTGTAGAATTCATACAAGACCAGTAAAAGACGATGATGATTTAAAGTGATATAGCCTATAAGCACTAAATAATGTGTAATTTGTCATGTTTACCTTTTAAATTCACTTTTAGTGCTAACACGATACACACGGCCATAAAATACACTCTGTATTGTAATTTATGATGACACTGATACAACTGCAAAAATGGGTGTATAAAAGAATGTTCATGGACAGAATACAGACCAAAGAATGTTGATAGGCATATCTTACTTTGAGCAGATGTGTGAATGGCTTTCGGCTGCAGACGCACATGAGTGAAGCAGCATTTCAAACAACAGTGAAATGCTGTTAAGTCTCCAGTTTTTGAATGGGCACTTAAGAGCCTTCGAGTAGATTTGATTTCTTTTGAAAACTTATTAAACAAAACAAAACAAAAATCGCCTGACATGTTCTTGGAAAATATCTCTACACGAACTATCGTACTGATAGGTAAATTTCCAGCTTGCTTATAAACGCACGCCGGTGTGTTCGTATTGACTGTTCTTAACTGACTGAACAGTACTTAACTGTCGGAGCTCCAGGTCATCAATCACAGTTAGAATGTGTTTAGCAGCTGATACAATGTTTTCCTTCAATGTTTTTTTCTTTTTACAGAATGACACATTGATAACACATTTTAATGCCACATTGGTAATGTTTAATGTGTAATCTGTTGATAGAACAATGTGTGTCTCATTTAATGCTCCTCTAAACGCCTCCACGGCGGCGTGGACAGTGTCTAAATGATTGCAAAACGTATACCATTGCCCAACTGTTTCAGCCTTCATTTAAGCTCTGTGTGAAGATCCAATAAGTCTTGTCTCTCATTGCTAGACTTTTGAGTATTGACATTAAGTCCATTCCAATTCTGCCTTTCTAGGTTTTGGAAAAATGTTTGATCGATCCAAATGTTATAAGTACAGATGATCTCACAGACATTGTTTCCTATTATATTTTTCTGTTAAAAGAAGACATGCCCTTAAAGGAATATTCTCTCATCATTTACTCACCCTTAGGCCATCCCATGTGTGTATGACTTTCTTTCATCTGCTGAACTCAAATTAATATTTTTAGAAGAATTTCTCAGCTCTTTTGTTCCATACAATGCAATTGAATGGGTGCCAACATTTGAAGCTCCAAAAGAAAATCACATAAATCAGAATAAAAGTAATCCATAAGACTCCAGAGGTTAAATCAATGTCTTCAGAAGATATATGATAGGTGTGGCTGAGAAAAAGATCACTTTCACATTCTTATTATTGTGTTTTTGGTGATTCATATTCTTCATGTATACCGTCCCTACTGGGCAGGGAGAAGAATTTCAAGCAAATAAGGACATAAATGTTGATATATTTCTCACTCACACCTATCAAATCAGTTCTGAAAATATGGATTACAACAATGGAGTCATGTGGATTACTTTTTATGATGCCTTTATGTGCTTTTTAGAATGTCAACATTTTGGCACCCATTTACTTGCATTGTATAGACCTACAGAGCTGAAATATTCTTCTAAAAATCATAATTTGTGTTCTATAGAAGAAAGAAAGCCATACACATCTGGGATGGAATGGAGGTAAGTAAATGATGGGTGAACTATTCCATGTCCATATATGCTTGAGCACAATGTGCTCAAGGATCACTATCATTAATGCAAATTGAACTTTTATTATGTCTATTCTGCTATTCTCTCCCTCTTCTCCCTAAACCCTCTTTCTCAAAGTCACCTGAACATCAGCAGCATATCGGGCATCATGAACACCTGTTAATGAGCACACACAGCACCTGTTGGGGGCGTCCCTGCATCACCCTGAAACCACTCTCATCAGTAGTGACACTTCTGTCAGCCTCATTAGCATTGGGTTAAAATGCAGTCTGTCATTCAGCCTGTCTCACCTGGCAATGACCGAACTATTGCCCTTGCTGGCACCGTGCCATTTAGATGCCTCTTTCTGCCACACTGTTCACCCATCTCCCCTTCATAGCATTTCTTATACTACCAGACTACAATCTCTGATTGGCTTAGCAGAGAATACAATTTCAGAATAATGAGTATACATTTCATGGCCACTCAGTTCCGGGCACAGACGTTTTTGAGCCAATCATCTGACCCATAAATGCAGTAAATTTACATATCCAGCTGCACCTTGAAAGGTAGAATTTAGTGACACCTCTGTACTACCCCTCGGCAGCCTGTTTGATAAGAGTACCTAGCCTCCTCATTTTTAACACATCAATTTGACAGGTTAAGTAGGCAGTTGTGACTGACTGAAGGATCCATTGCCATCTGAAACCTCTTTATATTCCAGCTGTGTTCCAAATAGGAACTCTTTTAATGAGGGATCGAGGCTGATACATTAGGATTTTTCACAGCTTAAAGACAAAAAAGACTGAGATGATTACTAGTCATGCTGAAGAGAGCGAGACAGAGAGAGAGCAGGCTATGAATTCACAGTCTATATTTGATATCATCTCATTATAGCACTACAGGATTATGAATTAGCATGGCAATATTGAGCTGCATTCTATAGATAGACTGTCAAAAGGAGGCTCCACAGGTGCAGTTTCCACATTAACTACTGTTGAGCTGGTCGGCGTGTCTGAAAGGTATTGATTTCAGATTGAAAGGAAGGTTATGAAAAGACATGACGCTCACTTTGGTGCAAAACTTTAATCTAGAGGAAACGAGACACTCCTTAGGTAATAAACCATAACTACAAAGACTATTGGCACCTCTTGGCCCTGTTTTTCACCTGGTATTTACATCAGTATCAGGTGATTGATCTTAAGTGGTCTCTTTGTTTTAAAAAGTGGTGTGGACAGTTTGGGGTGGGGGCGGGGTGTACATTAAAGCCAGTAGTTAAAGCCACACTACTAGACTCCAAAAATCTTGATTTTGGTCAAGGGTGTCACACATGCTGACTTTTATGTCAGTATCCTATATGCTTGTACACATGGGGCTATGTGCTGGAAGGGTAGTGCAGAGAAGGTAAGGTCCATGTGTTGGTGGGCAGGGTCCGGCGGCCGCATGTGTTCACATGTAGGTTCCAAGGTGTGCACATGCGGCCGCCGGACCCTGCCCACCAACACATGGACCTTACCTTCTCTTCTTCCCTGGGCCACGGTGCTTGAGGGGAATAGTGGCCCGGCATTCTGCCCGTTGGCTGAAACACGTACTCCAATCCACAGAGTTGTATCTAATTTGCACCGGTGTCCCGGAGTGCAGATCCGGCGATGCATCCAATTTGTGCTGGACCCGCCCTGTTCCGTTCCTGGTCTCACAAAGATGCCAGCAGGTAGAGACCGGTCTCTCGATGAGAGACACATTTGGGTTTTATAGGCAGCTGTGATGAGGCGCTTCATTAAGTTCATTTGAACACCATCACATGCCACCAAATGGGGAAAAGTCACTGAACCCTTCTCTCTCTCCTCTGCCCACTCCATTTGTGGGCCTGGCTGAAGAACAGCCCTCTGAAGAGGCTGGGCGATGATGATCCACGGACGGATGTGTCAAGTGTCGTCCTGGAAGCACCTCCTCCCAGGCTCCTCCACATTGGGGTACAGGTCTGGAGATGCTCCCTCTTCTGCCATCCACCTGGGAATTATACTTCCTAGGCCAGGCACTATGGTCGAAGTGGGCATGTTGGGGTGCCTCTCCATGACAGCTCTCCCTCTCACTCGCACCACGATAGGGACAGAGAAGCATGTATTAAAGATAATAACTTCAACCAATCACAGGGTAAACTTGAAAATACAGTATAGATGCAACACTGACCCTTAGGCGGTCGGTTGACCGTCCTCATGAATTCTCCGTCCCCATTTGGGTTTCTCAGAAGACCGGCGAGATCAAGAGCACATAACGTCATAAATGGTGCAAAACTGCGCCATCTCCTGCTCACATTAGGTGCCAGGCATTTTCCACCACTGTGGTAGGATGAGCAAGAGACAGACACAGTGGGTGTGTCTTCAGGCCACGGAGAGGCGTTTCTTTAAAATAATTACTACTGACAAATGGGAATAAACTGTCCAAAGTTGAAAGTGTCCAAAATAAAGGGTAATCTGGCATCCTTGTGGTGCATGGGGCTATATGAAGGAAGAATAGTGCAGAGAGGGTAAGGTCCAGGTGCAAGTTGGCAAGTTTGGGCAGCCGCACGCACTCCCCTCGTAGGTTCCAAGCCACGTGGGGTGGTGGCTCTTCTTGAGCGTCCTAGCTTTCCCAGGCCTCGGTTCTTGAGGGGAATAGCAATCCAGAATTCTTCTCAAGCACAGATGCCCAGGGAAGCCGGATTACTCAAGAAAAATCCACCACCCCATGCACCTCGGTGCCTATGAGGGGAGCGTGTGCAGATGCCGGACCCCTTACCCTCTCTGGCCTCTCCAGTTGTGGGCCTGGCTTAAGAACAGGCCTCTGAAGAGGCGGGGCAACAATGATCCACACAAGGGGCGTGTTGTTCCATCACAGGGATTTAATTGATTTACATTTGACATTTGATGAAGAAGGAATGTGGAAGTAAACTATAACAAGTGTAACACAGGAATGGTATGACATGGCTATTGTCATTTGGGTGTACTACTGAAATCATGTAAGTTGTGCATTTATTTATACTCAGAAAGTGCCTGAGAAAATATATCTGTGTAGTTAATGTGTTGATCACTATGTGTTTGACAGCTAGTTACATCTCATAAAATGTCGTAATGAATCCTGTTCTATACTTGTTGCATCATCTCTTTGATAAATGAAAAATATAACATCAATAAACATTCTACAAATTATCTTGCAAACATTTTGAAAATTTGACACCATCTGGGCATTTTGTAGATTCATATATGATAGATATATATGTGCTGTGAAAGACCAGAGTATAGTCAAAACACACATGCATTTAACGTTTAAACACACACAGGGAAGACACCTTTTGACACTATACAAACAGACCACCTTTAATCCATATTTATCTTTTGCTGTTTTATCTCTACTAGCTCACTGTTAAATTGATGTGTGTGCTGTCTTATGATTATTTCTTCCTCGGAAAGTAAGAATGAAGCGAATAAAATAATACAAAATAGCACACAAAAAGTTTAAGAAATATGCATCAGAAGTGCATCTACAGTATAATGCCCTTAAAATGCTGTCAGGGTAGACAACTCACTAGATTCTAGAACTGAGATAGTCTCAAAAATGAAAGGGGGAGCTGTGTTCTAAACTAATGGGGGTCTCCTATGAGTGTATCCAATAGTTTGTCAATTGCTGTAGCAAATCCATTAGAAACTGACATGAAAAGGTTACCTTGAGCTGGCTCACAATGTCTGTCATGGAAGCAATCAATTGGTGTTAAAGACAAAGAACTCAGCAAATCAATGTAGATGCAAACAAAGCCATTTCCCCCTATTCAAAGCATGTTTGAAGGAGAGATTTGTAGCGGGCTAAAGCACATAACTGGAAATCAGAAGGTCGGTAGTTCGATCCCCACGTCCACCACCATTGTGTCCTTGAGCAAGACACTTAACTCCAGGTTGCTCCAGGGGGGATTGTCCCTGTAATAAGTGCACTGTAAGTCACTTTGGATTTAATGTAAATGTTATTAAAACTGTTATATCTATGATGTTACTTAAACTAATGCAAATTGTCACATAAACATCTTCACCCAACCCCTCTGAGAGCCCAGAAAATGGTGTTCCCATTGGTTTCACAGTACGTTTGCTGTGGCGTTGCATGTATCCATTTGCCCTGTTCTTTCAGAGCACTACATAATGACAGAGTCAGTAAGTAATGACAGAATTTTCATTTTTGTGTGAACTATTCCGTAAAACTCTGACTAAACAAACTGAGCGGGTTCAACAAAATAACTCAACAAAGATAGGAGCTTTATTTGGTGGTTTTGAAGTTGAGGTTGTAATACTACAAAAATCAACGGAGAGAGTCAAGAAATGCTCATCTCATGCATTGGTCAGTCTTTGTTTAACGTTTTTACTAATTTATTCATTCATTAATTCTGAACTGACAATTGTTTATGAAATGGGCAATGAGAGAACCTGTTTATTATAGCTATGCCAATTGTAGTAGCTGGACAAAGCGCAGTTCTCAGTGGCTGAAAAGCTTTTAGTTGCATGCGGTTGAGGTGGTCTGAGTCTTTTGAAGTCACTGAGAGTTTGTGCAATCTCAATACAAGAGTCAATGTTAGGTGTGTTACATAAGCCCAGAGAAGAACAATAAAGTTGCTGAATTGTTGTTGGCTGAGTAGCTTTTCTGATAACCTTTGTGGAATCCACAGTCATGTCTCTGCTGCCATGTGATTTTTTTAGTCCAAGCAGATGACTTCTTTCAGCAGGACTTTCTTTGCTCTGAAGTCCAGAAGGAGAAATATGTTTTACATGTTGCTAAGTTCAATGAAATAAATGAAAAATATTTCCTAAAATATTATTTTAAGACTATGTTTTTTGTGAAACATCTAATGTGCCTAAGACATTTGCACAGTAAAGTACTGTATACTGTATGTACAATTAAAGTTGGAATTTTTAAAGTTCAGAATTCCCAAAGTACACATAAAATGGCAATTTAATATTTTTTGTTATCTAAGCCATAGCCTCACCATAATGAAAGTGTGCAAACTGTATTTGAAATCTGAAAATATATTGTAATACAGTAGCACTTTATTTTACAGTACTGTTCTACATTTACATACTATATAATTACAACAACTACAGTAATTACTCGGTACTAACCCTAAACCTAAACCCAACCCTAAAGTTAACCCACATTAAGTGCATGTAGTTACTTTCTTGGGTAAGTACACTTTAAGTATACTGAAAGTACACATACTGTAAATAAAAGAGCAACCTGTAATACTGTATGTGTTAATGCAAACTGCATAGTTATTGTCTGCCACCCTGCTGTTTCCATCTCTCATTTGCATAAAGTTCAGCATTTCTTAATTTTAGCTGCTTGCTCCACTCCACTGTCAAATACACAATCCCCCTGCGAGCCTGCCACTCAGTTTCCATAGAGAATGAATTGAAAACACCTTCTCATCTCAACTCGCCTGCATCAGTGGACATGCAGGGTGAGTCAAGCAGGATCAAAAGCTGGAAAAAGCACTCAAAAATGTTTGAACAATTGAAAAACAGAAACAAAAAAAAAATCACAATTGACCAGAATTTAAAACACTAAGCATTTTTTCTTATCAAAGCTGAAGTTTTTAATTAAAAATCATCAGAGATGATTAACTGAGCATTTGTGATGCCAGAACCATTGTAATTCTGAGCAGTAAATACTTACTTAAAAATCTGTTCGCTTTGGAACATCACCAAGAACAGTACAGAGCACACGACTTTGACTAGCATCAGCAGGGTGTCACTGTTCTTGAATGTATGGCTCTCAGACAGAGGGACTTTTTGTCATCAATATTTTACAATGATTGTGGTGTTTGGATTGCTAGGGTTCTTTTATTTGGAAGCCAAAAATTAGGTGTGATGACCTACAAAACATATCAATTACATAACACACATATTTATATATAACATTTGCATTATATGAACTTTTGAACATGTGTAAATTACCAGCAAAAAAAGCAAATAACACATATCATTAATGTAAGGAATAATTGACAACAGAACATTCAATTATTGAAAAAGAAATATGCTGCACATATACTGTATAATATAAATGTAGAACAGGTTACAACAAAAAAAGTGATGTAGAACATTAAAGCCGCATGCCTATATTAAGTATCTTGATTGCCATTATCACAATATTACAAACATTATTAATGTAAATTTAATTGGGAATAAGTTATTACTGTAGGATCCCAGTGGAATGTAGTAATATCATTATCCTACATAAACAGGCAGTATGCCAGCCATCTGACTGTTCATGTAATCTTTCACGCACCAATTATTTCCCAAATTACTAGATCCAAAACCTGTTAACACCTTCATCAGAGACCTGTTGAGAGAGGGGCCTGAAACTGTCCATCATTTAGTAACCTTGATTCTATCTGCTCAGCTGTCTTCCTCTTATCTGCTGGGCTGAAGCAAAGCAAACAAAGATAAGGCTCAGACTACAAGGACAACTTAACCCCGCACCCACATACGAGATTGAGCAACTCCAAATCTCTCCGCCGGACTGACAGGCCGTCTAGCCATCACAGAGATTAACAGAGCAGATAAATACAAGAGGGCATTGAAATCCACAATCTTTCTAGAGATTTAATGAAAGATTGGACATGAAACTCAGGAACATTTATATTCTGGTTCTGTTTGGTTTCTGATTAATTTACTATATACTGTAAAAACACATCTGGAACTGCACTGCATTTCAATAATTTGTTTTTGTCTTGTTATCCAGTAGAATATATATTCACATACTAAAAACTACATATATTTAATAGAGAAGTAAAATTTCAAGATATGAAGTCTTTGTGGTGATGTGGTCGTGGCCGAGCAACATCTGTGGAAAGCAAGGCCGGGAGAGGAAGAACATTAAGGATTGACAGCTGTGGGAAATGATCTCTAACAGCTATTCTGTGTTACAGTGAGAGCTGGAGAGTGATAAAAAGGGTGTCCAGACCGCTGGAGGAGAGACGTATGCAGCAGAGTGATTGTGTATACAAACATTCATGTTGTGCTGAAAAGCAAACTGATGCAAAGCTGGAAAGTGAGAAAATAAAAGCTTACATGGATTGTTATCTGGCTCCCGCTGCCTCCTTTACAAGAAAGTCAGAGACCCTGTCACAGTGGTATTGAAAACCAGGAGTTTGGAGTAAGTTTACGCCATCATGGATTCCTCGCCCTTTGCCGAGCTGATCAAAATCCTGGGCAAAGACTTTGGGCAGGAAAAAACACTAAACCATCTGATGGCCCATTTCTATTGGCTGGGCATTCACTGGGATGTTCGGAGTGGTGTGTGGCATGACGTGAATGTAAGATGGTGAATCCCACAGCCACGCCAAAAGCGCCATTGTTCCCCCTTCCATTGATCGAGGTCCCCTTCGAAAGAATTGGTATGGACTTTTTGGGCCATTTGAGCAGATGGCACGTGGGCATCACTTTGTTTTGGTTCTGGTGGACAATGCAACGCGATATCTGGAAGCAGTGCCTCTGCACAAATTCTCAGTTCAAAGTGTTGCAGAGTCACTCTTCAGAAAATCCTCCTGCACTGATCAGGGCACTATGTTTATGTTACGTACACTACACAAACTAAAATAATTATTGGGGATTAAATGTATTTGGACCAGCGTTTACCACCCCCCGAACCTGCCCAAGACCTATCAACAAAATAGAGGCAAGAGAGTTCCTGGGGCTGGCTATTATCGTAGGTTAGTGCCTAATTATTAGACCGTCACCAGCCCGCTGACTGATCTCACTAAAAAGGGGGCACCAGATCAGGTCCACTGGACAGAACCGTGCCAGCTGGCATTCACGCGGGTGAAAGCTGCACTTTGCAGCAGGCCGTTGTTGCACTCCTGACTTCACTCTCCCTTTTATCTTGCAGACAACACATCGGACAGGGGTTGGGAGCAGTACTGTCCAAGATTGTGGAGACGGTGGAGTGCCCCGTGCTGTACATTTGTCGCAAACTCTCTCTGAGGGAGACTAGGTACAGCACGAGAAAGAGTGTTTGGCCATCAAGTGGGCGGTCCTCCACCCTCCAGGACTATCTGTTGGGGTGTGCTTTCAGCCTCTGTTCAGACCCCCCCCCCCCCCTCCAATGGCTCCATCACATGAAGGATGCTAATGCGTGCCTCACCCCATGGTATCTGGTTCTCCATCCTTTTTAGTTCGAGGTGGTCCACAGGCCTGGGGCACAGATGGCTGTCACAAATTTCCTCTCAACAAATGGAAGGGGGAGTAATTCACAAGCTGGATGGTCCATGGCCTGAGTCGGGAGATGGGGGTATATGGTGATGTGGCTGTGGCCGAGCAACGTCTGTGGAGAGCGAGGACGGGAGAGGAAGAATGGTAAGGATTGACACCTGTGAGGAATTATATCTAACAGCTCTTCCATGTTACAGAGAGAGCATGAGAGGGATAAAAAGTGTGTCCAGACTGTCGGAGGAGAGAGAGAGATGCACGCAGCAGTGATTCTGTGTTCATACGTTTATGTTGTGCTGAAAAGAAAACTGTGGTGCAAAGCTGTATAGTGTGAAAATAAAAGCTTATGTGGATTTATATCCGGCACCCATTTCCTCCACAAGAGACCTTGTCACAGTCTTGTTTCAGAGAGATCTTACAGAATAGGTTAAATGTATATTTAAAGGAATATTCTGGGTTTAATGCAAGTTAAACTCAATCGACAGCATTTGTGACATAATGTTGATTGCCACACAAATACATTTTGTCCGGTCCCTACTAAGTATAAATCGAGGTGAAAGTGAGGTACTCACTATGGAAGTGAATGGGGCCAATTTTTGGAGGGTTTGCAGGCAGAAATGTGAAGATTATAATTTTACAACAACCACTTGCATTAATTCTTCTGTTAAAATGTGTATTAATTGAGCTGTAAAGTTTTGCAGAGTTTCAGGGTTTGCAGCATTACGCTGTCATGGCAACAAAGTTGTAAAATTGGATATAACTTTGCACAGAAAAGATTACTTAGTGATTGTATCACACTTAAATCATGTTAACATGCATATTGTTTATGTCTTGTGTCTGTACACTGAAACAGTGAGTATTTTAACATTTATGGATTGGCCCCGTTCACTTCAATTTTGAGTGCTTCACTGTGACCCAGATGTTTTTAAGAAAAGGAGAGACAGTCAAAATAAATTTTTGTCACTTTCAAAATTATTCTACAAATGCTGTTGTATTAATGGAGAGGAGGCGAGAACCGGCTTGACAATATACATAATATTTTTATGAGGAACTTAAACAAAAAGACAAACACACAAAGGTGTCGGACAGCTGCCTGTAAATCTCTCTCTGTGTCCCACTGCAGTCTCCAGTCGACCTTTATCCCTCTCAGAGGCTTGATTAGTCTGAGTAGGGGCCTTGTGTGTAGCATCACGACCCGGCCCCATCCCGCCCGGTCACAGCTGTCTATTGAGCTTAACTTGAACTGAACTCGAAATATTCCTTGAAATACAAACAGTTCGAGGTCAAATCAAGTTCAACAATGAGCTCCTGCAACTTCCAAAGCCGTTGAAATCAGCCGTACTACTTTTTTCATCAATTCTGTACACAAGACCTGAAAACAGTCTGTAACCCCCAATGGGAGCACTTGAGGCTCAAGAGGAAGCTACCTGCAATTTGCCCACCCAGACTGAAACATGGCCAGCTGTATTTCTTTAGACGCTTGACCTGAGCCTTGTATTGCGTCTAATCAAACCCAAAATCCTGGAGATGGGACATTGTGTTTTTGTGCTCTGTCATCCCCTAAGGATTAGAATGGATTCTGAGTCCTAAAACTTTCTAAAGGTCAAAACTGCTGGTAGGCAGGTCGATCAATAGATTAGCAGTGAGACCGAAACAGCGAGATCACAGTTTCTTATTAATCAATAGACTTATGAGATACCACCATCTGAGAAACAAGAACCTAGAGGGGGAAATCCTGGCAAGAACAAATGTTGCATCTCATCAGACCGTCTGGCACCATTTGCAGCAGAACCGCTTGATTACGCTAGTCTCATGACACCTGGGTTCCCTTCATACACAGTTACTCTGCAACTTCAAGACTCATCCACTAAAATGAATCGGTGTCTTTCTTTTAAGGCTGATGCTATTTGCACCCTGGTGCAAATAATGGTATATACTATTTAGACCCCAGTGCAAACAGAGGCAGATATTATTTTCATCCCAACCCTGGTGTAAATAACTGAAGATACTAATTGCACCGAGGTGCAAATCAGTGTAACTTTCCGGGTAGGAAGTTGTAAAATCGGACTTTCTGAGTTGAATGGAATGCAGCACTACTTCTCAAAACTTGATCCGACACTGAATGCTCAATCAGTCTAATTTACACTTAGAAATCTCCTGATGTTACTATAACAATAAATAAAGCACTTACCAATTAGCTTGAAGTGAAACTTAGTTCTCCTTTCCTGTTTAATATGTTAAGCAATCACACGGTCATGCAGAACATCTCGTGTTTTTAAATTCCTATGGCACAAATTCCTATTTTAAATTCACTGCTGCTCAATGGCAATAGCAGCAGTGATGACAGCCAACTGTTAGCCGATCTTGCCCGCTTCGCTTTCAAATTACGTCACTGTAAGCATGATTGAGTCACTCAAGGCCAGCTAGAAGGCCTCGACCGGGATATATCGTAAAGGTCACACCCACCAAGAACAAATAAATCAATATGATTGGCTGATGAATCTGACTTTAGTTGCCCATTTGCACTGTTGAGGGATTCTGTGTAAATTCTGAAGGCCTGAGGGGGTGGAGCTCAAACTCACGTGCTGATTTGGGCATGCTATTTGTGAAACAGTTGTCACACTTTGCTTGTAAACATCAAGGAATAAATTCTGACTGTATAAACTTTTTCTCTATTAGTAGAGTAATTTAGAGTGGAAAGCGATTAAAAATACATGCAAAAAGGTGATTGAGAATGAAAGGATGAAAATATATATTTTTTTGGTATGCCTTTAGAGAAGGATTTGCTGGCCCTGAGAATTCGCCACAGGTGCAAATAGTGTCAGATACTATTTGCACCCATATTTAAATACTAACATACAGTATGGGCATCACTGCAGTGTATTTATTGTGTTTATTTAAAGTTCCACAGACAAACTGCATTAACCCCTACCCCTAAACCTAACCTTAAACTTACATTAGGAAAAAAATAGCTTGGTTTTACTACAGTAACCATGGTTTCACCGTGGTATTTTTGGTAAATTACCGGTATCCACAAAATTAACCATGGTTACTATATTACCACCATTTTACACCATATTAGTAACACAATGGGAAAAAGAGTGGGACAAAAAGCAAATTCAAACCGAGGTGGCAAGGACAACACTACACGTCACGCCACAGCAATGACACCTACTGTCTAGATTGTCATATATTTTTGTGGTTTCACCAGACTGTTGGGGTGCAGATAGCTGCATTGTGTGTCAGATGTTATTTACAAGTAGACACTCTATTATTTGTATCTATTTACTTCAGTTTTGTCATATTCAGAAAAATTAAACTCTGTATTTCTTGACTGTGTAATTGACCTCTGAATTCTCTTGACGAGTGACAGTTTCTTTCCTGTGTTGCTGTATTCCTGAAACAGGAGGTTTGTGTGGGATATGTCAAAGGTTTCACCCACTTTATTTTCATCCCCTTTTCTCCCAATTTGGAATGCCCAATTGCCACTACTTACTAGGTCCTCATGGAGGCACGGTTACTCACCTCAATCCTGGTGGCGGAGGACAAGTTTCAGATGCCTCCTCTTCTGAGACTGTCAATCCTCACATCTTGAATATTGTTTTCTGGCAAGCTTTATAGCTTTACATTCTAATATAGCTTCTTATAAGCTAATCTGCACACTCAGCATTCATAATTACAACATAATTATAACCAATTAGCTTTCATCTTGATTTCTTAATTTGACACACCCGCAACTCGTAAAATTGCACTAGTTATTACGATGTTGTGGTGTTATTTATGTTTGATGCTCTTAAATGCAATTATCCTGATATGACTTGAATCCAGCATTAGTTTAGATATTCCTGGAGAATTATCGGAAATATAGTTGAGCCTTTCGAAATTGTTCATTCCTAGCCCATCGTCTCCTGCACCATCTCCCTCTTGTATCTTTATGAATAAACATTAATCATATCCTCATCATCTCTCCCCTCTATTGACTGCAGTTGTAGCTATAATTAATGTAAACATCGCTGTCCCATTGGCATAATTCAGCTCCTGATAGTTTAGCTCCATTCACAATCTTGTTTACTACACTGTCACTCCCCATCAACTGGGTGCATTGAAAGAGGCACAGAGAGCCACCTGTGCGTTGTATTGGTGTGAATGTAGATTTGCAGTGATGAAGTGTAGATGTAATAGTGTTTCTGGGTAAGCTGACAGGTGCAGTGGTTCCCCATCAAAAGCCATCTGAGATTATTTGGTTCATCTACAGGAGTGCTTCAAGCTTGGGTGAACACAGGGAAAGAAGAGTTTATATTTTCTTCATGGAATGAGGTTAGATCTGTCAGTAGGATGCAGAGTTGAGATGTGAAGATATAATGTGATGAATGTGTATAATGGATTCCAGGGGGACATATGGATAAAGGATTATTGTTGCTGTTTTGATATACAGTAAGAGATTTGAATGTACTTTGTAGACACTGTAATGTTACTAGGGATGGGAACCGAGAATCTTAAAAAAAAAAAATGTAACGAAATCATGCTCATGACTTTTGGTTCCGTTAACGGTCCTTGAACGTAAATTTTTCCGCTCATGCTGACACCATGCTAAATTAATCTGATAGTGTTTCCTAGACTACCATTCATTGCCACTGCTACACTGCACTGCAGCGTGACCAGTGTAGCCCGATTCCCGAACGAATGACTCTTGTAAGCCCATTAATTTGAATCTACAGTGCAAAACATACAGCATGACCGGTGTAGCCTGATTCCCGAGCGAATTACTCTTATGATATGATTCTTTTGAATACAGAGCTAAAACAGCATCAGCAGACATATCACCCTGGTGCTCTCGTCCAGTTACCCACTGAAGCTAAGCAGGACTGAGCCTGGTCAGTACCTGAATGGGAAACCTCCTAGGGAACCTCCTAAGGTTGCTGTTGGAAGAGGTGTTAGTGAGGCCAGCAGTGGGCGTTCATCCTGCGGTCTGTGTGGGTCCTAATGCCCCAGTGTAGAGATGGGGACAGTATACTGTAAAATATCACTGTCCTTCGAATAAAGACGTTAAACCAAGGCACTTCTAGTAAAGAATAGGGGAGTAACTCTGGTGTCCTGGCCAATCATGGCCTCCTAATAATCACCATCCATTAATTGGGTGTATCACTCTACTATCTCTTCTCCACCAATAGCTGGTGTGCGTGAGCGTACTTGCACACTATGGCTGTCATTGCAAATCTTACAGCGTAACCAGTGTAGTCCAATTCCAAAACAAACAACTCTTATAAGATGATTCATTTGAATATACAGTGCAAAACATACAGTGCGACCAATGTAGCCCAATTCCCAAATCAATTACTCTTGTAAACCAATTATTTTTTAATCTATAGTGCAAAACATACAGTGTGACGAATGTAGACTGTTTGCCGAATAAATTACTCTTATCAGCCGGTTCATTTGAATCTATATTGTGAAACATACAGAGTGACCAGTGTAGCCCGATTCCTGAACAAATGACTCTTATGAGATGGTTCTTTTTAATCTACAGTGTAAAACATGCAGTGTGACCAGAGCAGTCTGATTTCTGAGCTAATTACTCTTATGACTGAGTTTGTTGTTTTTAATCTACAGCACAAAACATACAGCTTCATTTTACTTCAATTTCCTCTTTCAAGCTATAGAATAATCTGCTTTAATTCATGGTTAAGTTTGGGCACACTCGACAATGATGTCAATCTGCACAGACAATGATTTTTTGATTCGTTTTCCACTTGGCTCCATTCTGCAGGTGAATTCAAAATGGAAGTTTTCAATTCATAGTAATTTAAAATTAGGTGTGTGCGTAAATCTGTATGTAGTTTTACCATCAAAATGTTTTGTGTGTCTGTGATATATTTTTGTACGTACGCACTACCTGCAAAAAACAGGATTTAACCGAGTTTATGTCTATTATTACTCAGCCACAGACTGAGATGTAGCAACTTTGGGCCTCTCTCTCTTGCTCTCTCTCTCTCTCTCTCTCTCACACACACACAAACACACACAAACACATACACACCTCTTTCCTCTCTCTTTTCATGCTTCACTGAGCCTAATTCAACCCAAACTGCACCCAAAAGATATGATGGGCACCTGATTGAAGAGCAAAGTGAGTAGTGTAAATACATGCATTATTTTCTATACATGCATAATCGAAAACAGTGATAAACAGTAGTAGTGTGCAATTTTTTCAAAGTTTAAATACTTTTTCAATCACAATTTAATGTGCAAAATCAACCATAAGTAGTCCATCCGTAGGTTGATTTCTCCAATAAGTGTAGAGAATGAGGCTCTGTGGCACTATCAAAACATTGCTCTGTTTTCTCAAGCATCTCACCAGCCCGGCACATCATGGCATGAGTTTGGGGTGGGACTGTAATTTGTTTGACCAATCAGTTCATACTTTTTAACATTGCACCTAGCCATAGGCAAGGACAACTTTTAGTCTCCACATGGAGGTGAATGAAACTGGGAGGAGGTGCTTACAGGATGTGACAGGACAGAGACGGCGTGGCTGTTTCTTTCTATCTGGTAGCATCACAGATTTTTGGCAGAGGTCAAAGCCTAAGAGGGGTTGATCTGCAAACACAAACAGACACATCGATTAGATACACATCAGCAAGTCTCTACAAATCTATAGAACATGACTAAGCTAACTAATTAAACACATGTTTTCAAGATTCCACTGTGGGTTGCATACATTTTCTATGTAGCAATTATGTCCCAATTTGTGATTTGAATGAACCATGAATTGATTCTGAACTGAGAGCATGAACTCTCAAGTTTGTTCAAATCCCAATAATCATGTTATCCCAGCATCTTTTTGACTCCCAAGTCACAGCCTTTAAACGGCGCAGAGAAATTGCATCATCTCCATCAGAACTTTACGACTGGCCTAAAGCAGGCTTGTTCAAACTAGTTAATATTTCGTCTTTTTGCACACATTGCATCAATCAAAACTTCTCTGGTCATGTTGCAACTCATTCCGGGAAATTGCCAGAGCTGATTTCCTGGTATTTCCGAACAGGTTCTGTTCACACATGACGTTTAAATGGAAAATAAGTGTTAATTTTCCAGAAAAGTCTGTATGAGTGAAAGTGACTAATGTGGTCTCAGACATTACCCCACTAAATATATAATGTAGTTATACCTACACTTTTGACAGCGTTTATTCATAGAGATAAAGTACATATTATATAGCAAAAATATGACTTGAATATAAAGTTTTTTTATTTGACTTTTCCACAGAAAAAAATTATCAACCATTTGCTCTACAACATCTAATAACATAGTGAAGCCAGTGGATAGAGTTATGGCGGATGGATGAAAGGAGAGATGCAGTGAGATGGAGAGAGAGAAAGAGAGAGAGAGAGAGAGAGAGAGAGAGAGAGAGAGAGAGAGAGAGAGAGAGAGCGCATATGAGTCCGTCTCATTTTCTCTCTCACTTTGATGTGAAGAAACACTTTTTTCCCTTGCTTGATTAATATTCCGGAACAAGTGCAGCTTTCTGCTGAGGATGCCCAGGAGTGCAGATATGCAGGTTATATTTACAAACACACAGATTGCTCTATGCTACACCATCTCTTGTTCTGTCATACTCTTTCTCTGTTTCCTTCCACCTCTTCAACTGTTATCCTTTTTGTATCTATCCTATTCATGGAATATATCCTATCTAATGGACACTCAAAAATGAAAATTATATCATCTTTTAATCATTCTCATACACTCATCATGTACATTCTTCACTATATATCCCTTTGTGTCCCGGAGGAATAAAACTCATATATGTTTTGAAACTACATGAGGTTGAGTAAATGATGACATACGTTTATGTGTGAACTATTCCTACAGTACCATCTAAGCCTTGTGAGCCAGCCGCCGTGCATTATGGTAATTTCGGTGTTCCCTTCCCTGGGACAGCTGGTTCAAATATTTTCCAACATTTTGCAGCGAGGGTGTACAGCATGAAGGAGTTCGGTGGGTAGCAGCATCTCAATGGTGGGCTGATAGATGCAGAGGCAGGGCTAGAAATGGCTTGCAGGTGAGAGCATTGCAGGAAGCAGACACTTACGCCATTACTAATGTGGGAAGATGAGCATTAATGAGCCGTTGGAAGAGAACAAGAGAGATTGATCTACAGTATCAGAATCCCATTAGAGCCGCAAAGCTGTGAGTTCTGCACTCAGTTATTGGTCACTGGCGTAGTGGCAGGTTTATTGGTTTGATGGACTGCACGTAGATTTATGATGAGGATAAAACTTGGCTTCATGGCCAGTTGTTCCTAATAAAAACTCTACAAAGCATGATAGATGATACTCATTTTGAGTATTTTGCAGGAACATAGCATAGAACATGGAGATTTGTAATGCTTTTGTTAAAGGGATAGATCACAAAAAATATATATATTTATTTCATCATTAAATATTCTTCATGCTGTTCCAAACCAGTTTGACTTTCTTCCTTCTGTGGAACACAAAAGGAGATGTTAGGCAGGATGTCAGCTTTGACATTTATTATATGGAAAAAAGACACTGGGCATTCTCATTCTAGAGAGCATTTCATTGGACAAAAGTCTGTGTAGTTTAACATAAGTCGTTAATATTTTTTGTCCGTTTTCCCAGAAGACAGCAAATTTTAAATGCGTACATAGGTGTTTCTTCAACTTCGGGCACTTTGTTGACCCAAGGGTTGATTTTTATTAACCATTAAATGCATGGGCATTTAATCTAAATTAAAACACTCTTTTGACATGTATATTTATCACAAACGGATCTATAAAATGCCCAGATAGTGTAACAATTTCTAATTATTTTCAAGACAAATCTTGAACAGGATTCATTACTTTCACACTGAAATTGCATATGACGCAACTTGCTGTCAAACACATACAATATTGAGCTACACATAACATATAAGATACACATAAACTACAAATATGTATTTTCTCAGGCACTTATTGAGTGTAAATAGAGGAACATATATAGTTTACTTCCATGTTGATTCTCCATCAAATAGCAATATGAAATGTAAATCAAGTCAATAATTGAAACATCAGTGCCACCTTGAGTAAAAAATAGCATGTTTAATTTGTATGTGTACACGCATATGAGAAACAGTCACCATTGTTGCAAAGAATAATATATTATTTATTTGTATGAATATAGTACTAATTTCTCTTGTAATAAAAAAATGTGTATCCTAGATATAAATAGATATCCTGTGACAGCAAACTTATATAGACATGAAATAATCATAAATACATAATTTATGGAAGTGCATTAAACATACACACACACACACACACACACACACACATACAGTGCCTTGCGAAAGTATTCGGCCCCCTTGAACTTTTCGACCTTTTGCCACATTTCAGGCTTCAAACATAAAGATATAAAACTGTAATTTTTTGTGCAGAATCAACAACAAGTGGGACACAATCATGAAATGGAACGAAATTTGTTGGATATTTCAAACTTTTTTAACAAATAAATCTGAAAAATTGGGCGTGCAAAATTATTCAGCCCCTTTACTTTCAGTGCAGCAAACTCTCTCCAGAAGTTCAGTGAGGATCTCTGAATGATCCAATGTTGACCTAAATGACTAATGATGATAAATAGAATCCACCTGTGTGTAATTATGTCTCCGTATAAATGCACCTGCTCTGTGATAGTCTCAGAGGTCCGTTTAAAGCACAGAGAGCATCATGAAGAACAAGGAACACACCAGGCAGGTCCGAGATACTGTTGTGGAGAAGTTTAAAGCCGGATTTGGATACAGAAAGATTTCCCAAGCTTTAAGCATCCCAAGGAGCACTGTGCAAGCGATAATATTGAAATGGAAGGAGTATCAGACCACTGCAAATCTACCAAGACCCGGGCGTAACTCTAAACCACCTGGGAGACACACCAAACATGTGGAAGAAGGTGCTCTGGTCAGATGAAACCAAAATCGAACTTTTTGGCAACAATGCAAAACGTTATGTTTGGTGTAAAAGCAACACAGCTCATCACCCTGAACACACCATCCCCACTGTCAAACATGGTGGTGGCAGCATCATGGTTTGGGCCTGCTTTTCTTCAGCAGGGACAGGGAAGATGGTTAAAATTTATGGGAAGATGGATGGAGCCAAATACAGGACCATTCTGGAAGAAAACCTGATGGAGTCTGCAAAAGACCTGAGACTGGGACGGAGATTTGTCTTCCAACAAGACAATGATCCAAAACATAAAGCAAAATCTACAGTGGAATGGTTCACAAATAAACATATCCAGGTGTTAGAATGGCCAAGTCAAAGTCCAGACCTGAATCCAATCGAGAATCTGTGGAAAGAACTGAAAACTGCTGTTCACAAACGCTCTCCATCCAACCTCACTGAGCTTGAGCTGTTTTGCAAGGAGGAATGGGCAAAACATTTCAGTCTCTCGATGTGCAAAACTGATAGAGAAATACCCCAAGCGACTTACAGCTGTAATCGCAGCAAAAGGTGGCGCTACAACTTAAGGGGGCTGAATAATATTGCACGCCCAATTTTTCCGTTTTTTATTTGTTAAAAAAGTTTGAAATATCCAATAAATTTCGTTCCACTTCATGATTGTGTCCCACTTGTTGTTGATTCTTCACAAAAAATTACAGTTTTATATCTTTACGTTTGAAGCCTGAAATGTGGCAAAAGGTCAAAAAGTTCAAGGGGGCCGAATACTTTCACAAGGCACTGTATAAATATAAAAGGCAAAATTGAAAAAAATGTTTTGGAGGAATATGGAATGAGGTCCTGGGTCACTAAAGACCCTATGTATATATTTAAGGGTTAAAACTAACAGATTTCCACTTTGTTATTTTGTTATACGAAGGTCTCAATAAAAATGAATGGGAAACTTTTTACCAGGCCTTTTCAGTACTTTTCAATTGCCTTTTATGGACAGAATTGATTATTTTAGACTTGTCCATGAACCAGACCTTTAGTATTTAAATATTAAGTAGGCCTATTAATTTTTAATCGTTAAACCTGGAACTGCTAGCTCATTTGAAAAATAGGTGTCATTTAAAAACTTGGAATTTGGACTTTGGACTTGACTTTCTGAACAACTTTTAACTCGTAACAGAATTCTGTTAAACACAATACAGAATTTGAGATGTGCTGACAGTTACATTCTGGTGGGAATTTTCATAACTTTCAGAAGAAATTACCTAAATTACCTAAATCTCCTGTGATTTAGGTACGTATGGACATTCCTCACATTGGGCATTGTTAGTAGACAAATTAAAAAAGTGTGAAAAATGTTTTAACGAGACATGTAAGTGCAGCGTAGTTCTAGCGGGAAGACTAGCAGCTGTACATCATCGCACCATTAGCTGGGTAATTCCTAGCCAATCACATGTAAGCCATTGCTTTATAAGTCTGCTCACAATCTATTACATTGCTGTTTCAGAGTGCTAACACGACAACCTCCACCACCCCACCACCACCAGTTGAGTCCCGTCCTGCACGGGGATAGTCCTCGCCCTTGCCTTCCACCTCCAGCAGGATATGACGGTTCCGAGTACAAATTCTTCGGACTGCCAGACGGGGCCTATGCCAAAGAGAGACATTATTTTTCTGTTTTATATTCATCAAATAAATGTCATTCTAAATCTCACTCAAGTCTGCCTGATAGAATTTACTTTCTAGAAATAAACAAAAAAAGTTCAGCCATTGAAAAAGCCTAAAAATGGCTGAAGTTGGAGAAACACCCATAAATGCTCAAGTCAACCTTAAATTTGTCCCTTCTCTCTCTGACTTTGCTCTCTCTCTTTTTTGCTTTCTTTTTCCCTTTGTGGAGATCCCAAAACAGCAATGCAATGCTTCAAAAAGCGCGTAATAGCAGCTAACAGTACACTGTTTCTCTCGGGAAAGTGGATGACCATGTCAAGATTAAGTGGAAGTTTGAAATCATTCTGAATGGATGCATGGATATCAATGGATTGTGCAGGCTCACGGCCAGTTGAGCACAGCTCGGCAACTCCATGCATCTTCTACGGCTGCACTTTCATGTGTTTTATCTCCCAGCGTCTCTCCTGAACATCTGGCCAGTATGTAGGAAGTGCAGAACAGAGATACAAACTGTGTGCTCGATCAAGCGCAGACATTTTTCCAAAAATGTTTGAGAAGAAACCTTCAAGGTCTCAACCTCTCGAATGGACGTTCTTTCTTTGACTGTCTATTGATCTCAGACAAATAAAAAGTCTCTTTGTTTCTCTCTAAAACACACCAAGGTTATTTCTTCCTTTGTAAACTTTATCTTCGACCATATGCTTCACATCTGAGCGGATTGGCAGCTTAATCTAAATCTTGTTGAGTGGATCACTGCTTTTGGAACCCCATCCGTTCACACAGAGCTTTCAGCCAGCGGTGCTGTCAATTAAACTGGGTTTGGTGAATGCTGCCCTTTTAAGTTTTTCTAACACAAACGCGAGGAGCGGGAGGTCCGGGGAGGCGAACAGATCTACCTGTGCCTGACCGTATCGACTCCAGATTAGCTGAACCACCTGAGGGTGGAGTCTCCACTCTCCTTTGCGGGTGACTTGTCATGACAGCGCGTCCACCGTGGTGTTGAGGTCGCCCAGGATGTGAGTTGCTCGCAGCGACTTGAGGTACTGCTGACTCCAGAGGAGGTGATGGCGGGCGAGTTGTGACATGCGAGTTGAACCCACCTTGGTGGTTGATATATGTGACCGTTGCCGTGTTGTCTGTTTGAACCGACATGTGCTTGCCCTGGATCAATGCCCGGAACCTCCACAGGGCGAGAGAAATTGTCAACAACTCGAGGCAGTTGATGTGCCAACATAGCCGTGGGCCTGTCCACGGACCGGCGGCCGTGTGCCCATTGCATACAGTGCCCCAGCCCGTTTTGGAGGCGATGGTTGTAACCACGATGCACCTGGAGACCTGTTCTAGGGAAATACTAGGTCGTTCCAAGGGCTGAAAAGGCAGCGACAGATTGGCGTGCTGGCCACGGGATATGTCCCGCGGCACCATGCCCATCTTGCGACTTGAGTCCGGAGCCAGTGCTGAAGCGGTCTCATATGCATCAACCCGAGTGTTGTGGCCACCGCCAAGGATGCCATATGCCAGGAGCCTCTGAAGTAGTTTCAATGGGACTGTGGTCTTCTGTCTGAATGCCTTCAGACAGGTCAGCACCGACTGGGCACACTTGTTCGTGAGGCACGCTGTCATCGAGACTGAGACCAACTCCAAACCGAGAAAAGAGATGCTCTAAACCGGGAGGAGCATGCAATTTTCCCAGTTTACACAAAGCCCTAGCCGGCTGTGGTGCAGGAGCACCAGGTCCCTGTGTGCACACAACACGTCCCGGAGTGAGCTAAGATTAGCCAGTTGTCGAGGTAGTTCAAAATGCGGATGCCCACTTCCCTTAATGTGTACTGCTATGCCCAACCCTCGATTGCAAACCACAGAAAGGGTCTGTGTCGAGGTAGAATCAAGCCATGGACGTTCTCGCCCTTCAGCATGGTTGGTTAGCACGAGCCACATTTCCAAACTCCGGGCGAGGGGGACCAGGGGAACAATTTCGTCTGACATACCAGCGGGTGGGGCCTCGTGGTGGGGCGGAGCCAGGGAGGCCACATTGACGGTGTTTGAGCCCTGTGGCGGTGCTGAGTCGAGAGACATCGAAGCACTTACCTGACTCAAACACTTACCAGTGGATCGAGGGGGTGTTTCCTCCCCACGGTCTGTCAAAACCGTCTGGGTTTGAATATGTTTGTGCCACAGCTTGGTGCAGGGAAACTGCCGCTGGGGTGCTGGACCTGCCAAAGAGAGATAGAGATGGTGGTCGGGGTGACAGCCATACACACCGGTTATGTGACCCAGGGACTGAGGAAACTGTTCCTTGGGTACCACAGCTACTTGAGCGTGCAGCAAAATTAAATGAGAGAGGAACTAAGATTCTCCTACCGGCCCTGGTCTGTTCACCAGCTCCTGGTCCCTGGGTCGCCCGTCTCCGGGGCACTCCGTTACCACCTACTTTGAAAAACTAAGACTTAGGAAACCAAAAATTTACTTTTCAAACAAATACGCAATTGTGTGGATTTGGCCTTATACTTAAGTAGGGTCAGACATTAAGGGGCTCTGGGCAAAAACGCAACTGTCTGAAAGTGATAAAAACACCAAATAATTTTTTATATTGTGGAAAAAATGCCATCAAAATGTTTTTATTTACATTTTTCTTAAACATCTGATATAGGTCTTAACATGCTTTTCTAAGCCTGGTTATGCATTTTTTCCCAAAAACGAATGAAAATTTCTCTTTTGAAGCTACAAAAATCACATACAGTCAGCATAAATGTCATCCATACGACACCAGCCTTTAAATGATAAAGCACTCACAAGTGAGAAGGAAGAAATCTTTACAGTTACTTGCTTGGTTGTTTTTGGTTTAGATCTGTATTTATCTGTTTCTTTACTCTCAATAGTGCATTTGTGTGCTTATCCTGAATGTCTCAACTGAGTGGAGAACATGAGATTACGTCATTTGAACTATATTGCAGCATATTTGTAAAGTTAATTCCTGACACTCGTAGGGGTTTTACAAGAACTGGAGAAATAGAATCCGCAATCCTACTTTATTGCTTTAAAGCCCCTAAGTGACCCACTTAACACTGAAGTTGCCTCAGAGGATGTGTCCTTGTCCTTAACATAAGTGGCTTTGGATAAAAATTTTATCCACTAAATGCCAAATAACTAACTCAATCTTTAGCAGTTTTTAACTTTCAGAAAGCAGACTGTAAACTTGAAGTGATGAATAAAATATGCAAACAGGCAGCCCATGCTGGTTATCTAATTTGCCCAAAAAATTGTCGAAAGCCAGTGCTCATTTTCTGCCACTGCAAGGGCCACTGACACTAGATTTTTCCCTTAAGAGTTGGACATAAAAATCAGTACGAGGATGGGATAAAATCAGTACAGAAATTCTTTCTGGAGTGCCATTAGATTCTGTGCAATATACATGAATGACACATGCTCTATGAACAACAGACCTGTCAGTATGGGCCCAGTGGATGCTACTGAGTGATCTTTTGGATGCCTCCCCATGCCTTTGACTTTTTGTGCAGATGTTTGAATGGAGGGGAAGTTTACTAAGAGGTGGCATTTTCTTTTTGTGTTTATCTGAGTGGGCTATGCCAATACAGAAATCAATATGGACCGGAGTAAAAGGAGACCCATGCAGGGTCATGTCTGACTCTCCCTGAAGGCATTGTAATGTATGCTTTCTTGGACAAATTTCATTGAAATGCTTTTGCAGCCATGATTTACAATGGTGAATCTCATAAAAACTCTCATAATATGCCCTAGGCCATATTTCAGCCTAAAATGAAAAAGAAATAAGAAGTGTATTTTGCTTAACAGAAATGTCTGCCATTTGTTTTAAGTTAAAATATTTTCTCCCATCTCAGCTTAAAGGATTTTTCACCCAAATAATTAAAATTCTCTCATAATTTACTCACCCTCATGCCATCCCAGATGTGTATGACTTTCTTTCTTCAACAGAACACAATCAAATATTTTTTGAAAAATATCTAAGTTCTGTAGGTCCATATAAATCAAGTGAATAGTAATTAACTTTGTAGCTCCAAAAAAATCACATAAAGAAAACATAAAAGTAATCCATATGACTCCAGTGGTTAAATCTGTATCTTCAAAAGTGACATAATGGGTGTGGGTGAGAAATAGAACAATATTTATGTCCTTTTTTTCTATAAATATCTAATTTAACTTTCAATTTGTGAAAATGAAAGTGAAACTAAACAGGCACCACATGTGACTTTCAGATGTAAAAGTGAAAGTGGAGATTTAGAGTAAAAAATGCTGGCTCAATTTAGTGAGTTTTGGATGGGGCCATCTTATTGTCGGACCAATGGACGATAGGGATCGTGTTCAGGAAATCTGTTTGAAAGTGAGTATTTTTGCAATTTGGTTAATGACAAATGAGGTTGCCTGAGCGGTAAAAACTGGCGCCAATTTTATAGAAATTAAATCTTTGTGTCCATGTTGGTTTTAGTTGGGGTGAAATGTGACCTTGACATGTTTTTGTTACATTTACCATCTATGGATTTCCTCTATAAAACCAGTTTGGCATTTTAGTCTTTGTTATTTATGAGAAAAAGAGAGGCAGTAGAACAAACGAAAGCCACATAAAAGCGCAAGTTGATATTAGATTTTCAAAACAGAGCTTTAAATTGTCAAGATAAGGTAATGCATAATTTCTACCATGTTTATCAGCTCTGATCACGCTAAGAAAGAGTGATGCATCATGGGTATTGCCTTAACCTCTGACATCAAGACTGCAGGAGAATACGATTGGAGGATGTTTCTTTTGTCTCTCTCTTTCTTGAATCTCCTCACCTCCTCCCCTTACACCCCTCTTGTCACAGAGGGTCACGCACCCAAGAAAGCCTCATGAGCAGCGAAGAGAAACTACTCACTGTCAGGAGGGAGAAGACAGAGAGAAATACCCTCCATCTGCTTCGCTCTCAGTGTTGGATGACACTCTGAAAAGTTTATGCTCTCCCACTGAGATGTGTGTGTGTGCCTGAGGTGTTGGGGGAACTACTTGAAACGGTAGCTTTTTTTTTTTTAAAGAAAAGGAGGGACGAGTCGAAAATATTTTGTGGTAATCAACATCATGACACAAATGCTGTTGACTGAGCTTACTTAACTTGTATTGGACTCTGAATATTCCTTTAAGATTAATCAACAGCAATTGTGCCATAATATTGTTTGCCACAATATCATTTTGACTTTGACAGTTACAGTAAGGGACTTACAATGGAAGTCAACAGGGGTTCATAAACATAAGTATAGCTATAAGATGTAACCCTTATACATGTTAACACCTTATACGTTTATCTGTGTACAATTATATCCAATGTTGGTATTGCAGGGTTTCGTTGTCATGGCAAGAAAGTTGTAAATTGGGTATAACTTTACACATATCAGGTAAGTGATTTTATCACACTAAAACTAATGTTATCAAGTATCATGCCATTTAGCATTTGATTACTACCTCAATACAATGTAACAAAAACAGCAATGTCACATTTTGTCACATTACACATCTAATGCACTTGTTGAAAAAGCATTTACTAGTTACTGGAAAAGCTTTACTGTTTTGCAAACAGCTGTCATATCATGTAACTGTACATTATTGAAAAATGCAATTAAAGTGATGGTTCACCAAAAAAAATAACATTCTGTCATCATTTACTCATCCTCATGTTGTTCCAAACCCATATTACTTTTTTTCCTCTATGGAACACAGTGATGCTAGGCAGAATGCTAGTCTCTGAGGATAAAATTTTGTCTAACATCTCCTTTTGTGTTCCAAGAAACAAAGAAAGATATACTGGCTTGGAACCTCATGAGGGTGAGTAGCCTAAATTATGACAGAATTTTAATTTTTGACTGAATATCATTTTAAGTTTGAAGCATTGCTACTTTAAGTTATTTACTTCATGACACTAAGTGTGTGCATAACAAGAAAATATGACACCTGTTACAAAACAGTTGGTGAAAAATAATGCTTTCTGGGACTATGGGTGTGGGCGTTTTTGGAGAGCCCTGGTCATAATAGGCCATCAGGTTTTGATGCATGCACCTGGGTCCTGTCACAAGAACTCTGGTTCACAGCTGGAAGAGACAATAGTGTCATTACCCTTCCCGAATTCATCACGGCCCCAGATAACCCATAATGAGACTGTATCTGTGAGAATGTGCATGTTTTGACATTTCACGAAGGATGCACGCAAAATCTCCATGTCAGGGAATCTGCATAACAAATATGTTACAAATACGATACAGACATTTAGAACAGAAGAAAACAAATCCATTCACACTGAGACAGATTACTACGCAATGGATGACTTTCATGCACAATATGCCAATCACCTTTTGTTTAACATGTTTGCAATGCAAAGTGTTTGTATTTTTACCACAATGATTTTACACATGCAAATGAATGCATGAATTTGTCCTGGTTTGGTGATGTCTCACATTAGGGTTTTAGATGCATTCAGTCTCTCTTGTTTGGACAAATCTGAAAAAAGCATTTACGTTTAAGAGCAGCAGTAACTCTGTTATCAAACAGAATGTTATTTTTAAAAGATGGGGTTCCATTAAATAAATGCCAAAGGGGAAATGATCTGTCTCTATATGGCAAGATCATTAATCACATCTCATCTTGTTTAAGGGTCCTGGAACCAGTGTCTATCATAGTAGCCCGAGGAGGTAGACGAGCTCTGAAATGAAAAAGAATGAACGCAGTGTCAAATAGAGAGGAGTTTTACGAGCTCGACAGCGTGAGGGGGCGTTCACACGGCACACGTTCTTGCGTCCCGCATTTTTTATATATATTTTTTTAAATATTTTTTATTATTTATTTTTGGCTGTTGCGTCACGTTTTGAACAATGGGAATCACGTTTTAAAGACGGCGCGTCAAGTTAAAAATCAATTCAACTTTTACATGTTTAACTTTAAGGTGTAGCCTAATCATTTAGGCTACATCAAGAAGTAGCCCAATTACAGAATTTTCATTTCGGAGTAAACTTTTGCTTTGTGAAGAAAATGTTCTGTTCCATTCCGGCGCTGCGTCTAACTTGTTTGAACATTTTCAGGGGCGTTTCCGTCTGCGCTCTTTCCCCACTGTTTTTCTATGTCAACATGCGCTAGATGGACGTCCGTTAATTGCTTCGCGTCCAGCTGTTTTTCCAGCGTCTCGCCCAGGAGCGCCGCGTTTTTTGACGCAATGACAGGGGGAAAAAAGAACTTCAACTTTTAAAAGCGCGTCTCTCGAAACCTGCATTCTGACATATAGGTCTATGCGTTGCGCTGCGTCTTAGCTTTTAGCGCAAAACCGCGTTCGGTCTGAACGGCCCCTAACGACTGCGGAGGCGCGAAAGGCAACTCGGTGGGAAATACCTTGAAGAAAGGAGCTGTTTACACGAAAAATTTGTATATAGATCCATCAAGATGGAATCCGGACACCGCACCTCCCCACGCACAGCTCATTGCCATCTTTTGATTACCTGCAAGTTTAATCGAGGTGGCATCTATTAAAATTATTCCTTTTCAATCATTTGTATTTCCTCCAGAGAAAAATATCTGAATTTTTGTTATCTTCGCAATTCTGAACGAATTTTGTTAGGCTGCAGACTGATGAACAGTGCTGGGCACTCGCTATCCAACAAGTGCACTGTCGAAGCGCGACTGTGCGATTTAAGAGAAAACAATCAGATTGGAGATGTCTGCGTAACGAACAGGAGCTCGAATCAATGCACGCACCGTCTGTTCCCCTGCCTCGTAAACACGCACATACTTTGTCGCGGTGATAAAATGCGTGTTTGTTTCACTCGTGTCGTGTGAGCTGGCGGATTATGTGGCTTTGCTAGTTCTCCTACCGATGGAACCGCCGTAATGCGTTCCTCTATCAATTTACGCGTAGCTTTGCGCAGTTAAAACAAATCAGAGTCCTGTCCGTTTGCGCAAAGACTACTATATGAAGGTAAACGGAATTCTCCAAAACGACCTGGACCACCCGCCACCTGCGAATACTTGCACATTCCCACACCTGGTTTCTTGGAAAGGACTGCGCAATTGCGCATGCTGCGAGAGCGCAACACTACTGTCAGACTTTTCAATGGAATCCAATCTCTCTCTCTGCTTGGATCACATCACTTTTCTCCACTCGTCTTTCTCTGAGGGTTCAGTCCGATCTAATGGACCCGGGCTTCTGCAGCCACTCTGAAAAGTGGGGTTAAAAGTTGCCGTGTGGACAGTGAAAACATATATGTGGATCACTACACAGGTGCTGTCCAAAACAGACCGCAAAAATGCCTATGCATCCGGTGACTTCCACTTTGATGTACCGGGGGATCTGCACGATTCCCGATATCCTGTCATACCATGCACCGGTCAACCTGCCTGAAGATGAAGTGGAAGGTGAGTGTGAGGGTTCAGATGGCGTTTTAAGAATTAGTTCTGTGAGATTATGTTATATAGGCCAATATGAGCATGAAAATAACCGGTCATTAGGCTACTACTGACACGGTTGGAAGGGTTACATTTACATATTATAGAATACTTGCTGAAAAATGTCATTTGTAACGTATCCTGTTAGATTACTCAAGGTCAGTAACGTATTCTAAATACTTTGGATTACTTCTTCAGCACTGGTAGATTTTTTCACTTGTTTGACTATAAAAACTCTGCCAGTACACTAAGACAAAATACACGTTACAAATACATTCTCTGAAAAAACGAAATAACTCATGCAGTGTTGTTTCTACAACAAGCTATACATCTATATCATGTTTTATGGATTTTTAGATATTTTTACCGAAAAACAATAAAACATTTTTTATAAAAAATAACATTTTTGCCCTAATATCAAAGGTCTTACTAGAAAATTTTTTTTATTTCTTGATAAAAATATGATTGTGCCTGGTAGCATGTAAAATGGCTAGAAATAGCATTTTAGCTTAGCGCAAAGCAGACAATTTATACAAGGTTTATTGCTATTTCTTGCTCCAAACTTACTTCAAACTTACTTCTCTGTCTGCTCGTATGAATGTAACACAAACAGAAAGTGTTTCACACGTTGGATCGCATCATTTATATGTATAAATGTTTTCAATCTGAAATGACTAAATATTAAATGAAACAAATAAAATGCAAAGTAATCTCTTCAGTAATCAAAATACTTTTTGAATGTAACTGTATTCTAATTACCAATGATTAAGTTGTAACTGTAGTGGAATACAGTTACTTATATTTTTTATTTTAAATACGTAATCCTGTTACATGTATTTCGTTACTCCCCAACCCTGACTACTGGGTTGCATTACTGTATTTTAAATTAATTCATGTTTTGCGCACCTGTTTGGTGTCTTTTGTCTTCAAATGAATGGCCCAATTTCGAGCAAAAGATGACTGTAAGTGAACAGAAATCAGTGATCTTCTTTGCCTTTGGTTATGAAATGTTATCTTGTCGAAATACTGTTGCTGTGGTTCAGCACCACGGACAGCGACAAAAAACGAATGGAAAGCTTGTATCTGCGCCTAATTTGCGCGAGGGTATAAGTGGATAAACTTGATGTATGAGCAGGTCTATTATAAGCAAAGAGAAAGAAATGCGAATGCTAAGCGGCAATTAAGACTTTTAGGTTGCTCCATGATGACGTCAAGTTTTTTTTTGTTTTTTTTTATTTTATGAATCGGTGTTTAACTTTTGATTAACTTTTTTTAAGCAGACATAAAACAAACACTGCGTTTATTTTTATAATATGAATAAGAAATATATAACACTATATATGCCGAATTCAATTGTATATTTCCATGATCTTACTAATATGGTTTCTTTGTTGATATATACACTCACCTAAAGGATTATTAGGAACACCATACTAATACTGTGTTTGACCCCCTTTCGCCTTCAGAACTGCCTTAATTCTATGTGGCATTGATTCAACAAGGTGCTGAAAGCATTCTTTAGAAATGTTGGCCCATATTGATAGGATAGCATCTTGCAGTTGATGGAGATTTGTGGGATGCACATCCAGGGCACGAAGCTCCCGTTCCACCACATCCCAAAGATGCTCTATTGGGTTGAGATCTGGTGACTGTGGGGGCCATTTTAGTACAGTGAACTCATTGTCATGTTCAAGAAACCAATTTGAAATGATTCAAGCTTTGTGACATGGTGCATTATCCTGCTGGAAGTAGCCATCAGAGGATGGGTACATGGTGGCCATAAAGGGATGGACATGGTCAGAAACAATGCTCAGGTAGGCCGTGGCATTTAAACGATGCCCAATTGGCACTAAGGGGCCTAAAGTGTGCCAAGAAACATCCCCCACACCATTACACCACCACCACCAGCCTGCACAGTGGTACCAAGGCATGATGGATCCATGTTCTCATTCTGTTTACACCAAATTCTGACTCTACCATCTGAATGTCTCAACAGAAATCGAGACTCATCAGACCAGGCAACATTTTTCCAGTCTTCAACTGTCCAATTTTGGTGAGCTCTTGCAAATTGTAGCCTCTTTTTCCTATTTGTAGTGGAGATGAGTGGTACCGGTGGGGTCTTCTGCTGTTGTAGCCCATCCGCCTCAAGGTTGTGCGTGTTGTGGCTTCACAAATGCTTTGCTGCATACCTCGGTTGTAACCAGTGGTTATTTCAGGCAAAGTTGCTCTTCTATCAGCTTGAATCAGTCGGCCCATTCTCCTCTGACCTCTAGCATCAACAAGGCATTTTCAGCCCACAGGACTGCCGCATACTGGATGTTTTTCCTTTTCACACCATTCTTTGTAAACCCTAGAAATGGTTGTGCGTGAAAATCCCAGTAACTGAGCAGATTGTGAAATACTCAGACCGGCCCGTCTGGCACCAACAACCATGCCACGCTCAAAATTGCTTAAATCACCTTTCTTTCCCATTCTGACATTCAGTTTGGAGCTCAGGAGATTGTCTTGACCAGGACCACACCCCTAAATGCATTGAAGCAACTGCCGTGTGATTGGTTGATTAGATAATTGCATTAATGAGAAATTGAACAGGCGTTCCTAATAATCCTTTAGGTGAGTGTATATATATATAATTTTTTTTCTCTGTTTATTCTGAAGAGTAACTAGCTTAATGTCTAAATGTTTGATACTATAATTTATTAAATGACTTTTCTGATAATTAATATATACAAAGATTATATCTGATTATTCTGATATTACCAGAATTATTAAAAGGCTATTTTTACTAAAAGGTACTAAAAGACTTGGACATTTAGCTGGTTATCAGAGTAAATTATCTGAAAAAAATATTACACAGATTATCATATATATATATATATATATATATATATATATATATACTGTATATATCTCAGTTTGTATATGCACTGTCCAACCAGACATGACCGTATTTGAACACATTCTCAAAATTCGAAAAAGATATTGATTTCTACGTGTATATGTATAAATAAATATAGTCTATAGGTCTGTAATTGTGGATGTCCTCAAACAGGAAAGATGTGACGGTATTGATTAAACATAGCCAGTCAAATTAGTATTTAAGTACAATTATTTGTACAGTATATTGACTGGGCTGAAGAATAATTTGATTGGTGGCTCAGTGCAAATTGTCTGTCAAGATTAATCCTTTGTGACATTGTGGTTATTATCTAAATGAGAATTCTAGCGCTCCATTGCAATTCCATTCATTAAGGGATGCTTTCTATTAGGAAACACAGTAAATTATAAAACTTATATCCACATATCCTCATATTCTCTTTAAAAAATTACCTAATCCTAGAGTACTCTTATCCTGAGCAGGCATGAACTAAAATGATGATAATGTGTGGAAAATTGAAGATAATGGAGAAAAGGGAAGGTCATATGGTTGTTTGCCAGCTCTGTACATGCAGTAAATGACAGGGAGCATAACTATACATGTGTGCATGAGTTAATGTGGAAATCAATCTATTTGCAAATGTGTTTGTACATTCAGTAGGAAAATGTGTGTCATAGGGGGTCATCCCAGATTGTATACTGTATACTGTTGGCATTTCCAGACCCCTTACCAGGAGGGTAAATATACACAAACCTAAGAACTGCATAGGGTATCAAACCCACACCCGTTCCGCTTTTGCACACATTTGCACAGCATATAGTTTACAAAGACAAGACAGGAATATATAATGGACTAAATTGGTCTTGCTATTGGACAGAGATGATACAGCTGTCTCACGTTTGTGGTCAACCAATATGGATTGTATACAAAGTTCTACATTTAAACAACACTTATTTTACAATTACAGATATTTTAATTTAATTACATATTTATTATAAAAAAAAAGTCACTCAAAATGTACTTTACAGTATTTGAAAACAGACAATGTTTATTATTCAACAACGTTGTTAGATTTTGGAACTCACATTAGGGAAAGTTCACCTAAAAATATATATATTTTTATTATTATTTACTCACCCTCCTCTGGTTATAAACCACTTTGACTTTCTTTCTTTTTCAGTACACTGAGAAAAGACTTGCAGACTTGAGTGAAATTTAAGATGACATTTATTTGATGAATATAAAACAGAAAAGTAATGTCTGTCTTTGGCGTAGGCCCCGTCTAGAGGTTCAAAGTAGTTGTCCTCGGAACCGTCATATCCTGCCGGAGATAGGAGCCAGGGCCGAGGAGCCTATCCCTGTGCAGGACGGGACTCAACTGGTGGAGGTGGGGTGGTGGAGGTTGCTGTTTTAGCACACTGAAACAGCAATGTGATAGATTGTGAGCAGACTTATAAAGCAATGGCTAACATGTGATTGGCTGGGAATTACCCAGCTAATGATGTGATGATGTACAGCTGCTAGTCTTCACACTAGAACTACACTGCGCTTACATTTCTGCTCAATAATGTTATACAATGGCAGTGGATGGTGACCACATCTTCAAGCTTCAAAACAGATGCTAATATGTAATGCAGAAGTCTAATAAATTATTCACTGTGACTCTTTCCTTGTTCTGAAGACAAACGACAATTTATGCTGAGAAACAAACTGAAATCGAATTTATTATTTAATGAAAAATTGGACCAAACTTTGCTGAGTAGTAATGCAGCCCCCACTCACAATATGGGGTGTTCAAGCAAAAACTTGCTTGTTTGGTAATCGGACCACCACAAAAAACATAACACAGCTGCAAACAAAGCAGAGAACTAAACTGCAAGACATGTCTGAAGAGTTTAGTCAAAGAGGAACTGCATTTATATGCCCCTCCTTTGAAGGCCCCCAACTTTTTACTATATTGTAAATTAGATTTCAGTTTGATTCTAACCAAACGTTATCATATGTCTTCAGAACAAGGCTTGAGTCACATTGAACAATGTGTTAGATTTCTGAATTATACTGTTGCGTCCGCTTTGAAGCTTGAAGAGGTGGTGGTCACCAACCACTGCCATTGTATGACATAATTGAGCAGAACATTTACTCCAAATTTTTTCCTTTGTGTACCAAAAAAAAAAGACATACTGGTTTAGAACTAGATCAGGGGGAGTAAATAATTAATGAATTATATTTAAATTCCCTTTAATTGGCCAATTATTTCAAAAAGGCCAGAAATCAGCTTGGCTGATATATTGGTCTTTCATTACCTTACACTGATAAAATAGGCCATGTTTATCCTCATCCTAAAGGTGTTTAGTTGTTTATTTGTGATGATTTTTTTTATTTTATTTTCACTTTGAAGTTGTTGATGTGCATGCTAGAGGCAGAAACTGAGTCATGATCTGTGAGCTAGATCCAAGCATCTTTATTTTAGTTATGAATTCATATTTAATTTTAAATCCATCAAATTGCCAAATGTAGATTACAGCCCAGACAAAGCTCGAGGAATTAATTATCATAGTCAGTTGAAGACTGTTTGAGGTGTGGGATAATCTAAAGACATTATCTCCTGACTGCATTTTCTAACACTGGAAATATTAAGCCCCTGATATACACCCCTTAACCCAAGATCCGTTTTTATTTAAAAGAAAAATAATTACTTCTTTTACACATCTGAACTGAAAAGACATTTTATATTGGACTGTTTCACCGTAGAGCCTAAAAAGTCGGTTTCAGATGTAAAACTCATATTTATTGTCTCCATATATAAGAACATTTTTAACGATAATGTATAAAGATCAGTGGCATAACAGTTCAATCAGGAAGACTCGCAGACTTGAGTGAAATTTAAGATGACATTTATTTGATGAATATAAGGAGATAGGAGGCAGGAGCGAGGAGCCTACCCCGTGCAGGACAGGACTCAACTGGTGGTGGTGGTGGGGTGGTGGAGGTTGCCGTGTTAGCACACTGAAACATCAATGTGATAAATTGTGAGCAGACATATAAAGAAATGGCTTACATGTGATTGGTTGGGAATCACCCAGCTAATGGTGCGATGATGTACAGCTGCTAGTCTTCCCGCTAGAACAACGCTGCGCTTACATTTATTTTGTCCGGATCGAAGTTATTCAAAAATGCATGAAATATGCAATTAACACACAACACACAACATTTACAGCACCTCTGCTATAATGACAATGCCTTCAATTTCTAAGTTCAAAGTTATTTTTAAATTATTTCTATGGCTTAAATGTAAAAAAGTGATAACCATCTGGAGACAGTATAAAAAAGGATAATTAATTGATAAATTATAAACAAAAAGAATTATAAAAAGAATAATAATAATAAAACAGGAATTGTATTAATGTATCTGAAAAAATAAGCAGTGAAACGATTTTGTTTTAAAATATCATTAATATTTATGCTATTTTTTTTGTTATGTGACAAGTATTTTTAGAAAGCACATTTTGATAAGTTCAAATGGAGGAACCAAAAGAAAACTTCTTATTAATGCCATTCCGGATAACCTTATTTGTCAACGACCCATAAACCTTTCAAGACAGACCTACCATTTTTTTGAAGGACTTTTTTGTTAAACTATGATAAATGCTTCTGAAGAAGCCTTAAAGGGATTGTTCACCCAAAAATTATGCACATAAATTCAACAAAAAAGTAATCCATACGTTTCCAGTGGTTACATCTTCTGAAGAAATATGATAGGTGAATATTTAAGCCTTTCTTCTTTTGTTTTTGGTAATTTGCATTCTTTGTGTATATTGCCCCCTACTGGGAAGGGAGGAGACTCTATGGTAAAAACGGACTTAAATATTGATCTGTTTCTCACCCACACCTGTCATATCGCTTCAGAAGATATCGATTTAACCACTAGAGTCTTTTGTATTACTTTTATGCTGACTTTATGTACATTTTGAAGCTTCAAACTTTTGGCACACATTCCCTTGCATTGTATGGGTCTACAGAGCTGAAATATTCTCCTAAAACTCTTTGTTTGTATTCTGGAGAGATAGAAAGTCATACAGATCTGGGATGGCATGAGGTTGAGTAAACGATGAGAGCATTTTCATTTTTAGGTGAACTACCTCTAAGTCAGTGATTAAAAAAAAAAAGAAAAATCATGTCTGATATTCAAATTCCCAGAACCACTACACTACCCATAATCCTGATGAGAGAGACAATTAATCAATCAAGTCGCTGTTGTCATGGAAATGTAAATCACACCAAAAGTGCTCAGCACTTACTCTCGTGAAGCATAGCAAATTATGTAATCGAGCTGCCTTTCGAAACTCTATAATGATTTATATTTTGCAATAAGTTTAATATATAAGCTATATAGTTCCTTTCTAAATGAAGTACATTAAGTACACAGTTGTGTACCTTTGTCTTTTTAACCGAAATTCATATAATTTTTTGTTTAAAATCTAATTTTGCATTCTTGTTATTAACCCTGGAATTGGTTAGTTTGGTCCATGGCTTTGAATTTATTGAAACATTTCTTAAATGGGAAAATAAATAAAAAAATACAAATGTCAAAAGTAAGACCACTGAAAAAGTGGGTGGTCACTAATGCATTCTATTTAGCCAGTCACCCATATGGTTCACATGCCTCCCATTGAAGGCTTTCATTGCAGGCAAATTCACTAAAAACCAGCAGATGCACAACAATGTGATAATAAAATCCAGTTACCGACCAGGGTTCTCAGTGCTGAGGGAATTACTCAGCTGTTAGCAGCCTGCAATGTCAATCACCACATGGTATTTTATGACACTGCTTGGCAATCAGATATCAAGCTTGTTGGTTGAAGTGGTTGGCAGAATTGTTGATAGCAAATAAATCAAAAATTAAATGTGGTACTACTGATGGATTTCTCCACTCATCTTATAGCCCATTGTCACAGGGATAGTTAAGGTGCCACTTGCTGTCCCTGAGAGCATGCCAGTCCCACTTTATCACAGGCACACGAACAGCAGATGGTGTACTGATATTTTACACATGAAGTCAGGTTCAGTCTCAGGCAGGTTCAGTTATATTCAGCCCAGGAATTTAATGTACAAGTCATCCCATCTCACAGCCCTCTCTCATTTATTTGGGTGTGAGATGATAAAATATGGTAGAAAGTGTCTGCAAGAAACTACATAAGAAACACATTTCTGATCCTTTACATACCATTTATATGGACAGTTGGCAACTGTTATGCGACTCATGACAGAAACATGCGAACACGCTGGCCAAATGTTTGAGCAGCCCACCGGGAATTCTCCCGGTCCTCCTGATTAGCACTCCGGCCCTTGTCTCAGGGTACAAAAGCGGTTTCAAATCCCCTTTTTTTTTAATGAAAACCAATTGCGTCAGCCAATTGTAAAGAAATTGCTCACCCCCAAAACTTTTTTTTAACATATATCTTTTATTATCTCAATAATGACAAAAAGCACAATAAAGTAGTCCAAATGACCCATCCACTATATTCCAATTCTTCTGATGTCATAAAATAGCTTTGTGTGATAAACAGACTGAAATTTCAATTGATATTCACTGAAATTATTCTCCTCCAGTGAAGTTCTCTAATCCCTTTTGCTTACATTTAAATATGGTTCGCCAAGAATTATCACACCAAGTTTAATGTGAATGACAATCAGTAACTAAACACGCAAGAAGATTTATAAAGTCATTGACCAAATTTGAATATACATGAGAACGAATGAGATTTGAAAGCTGCAAAATAACTCCTTTTGTGTTCCATGAAAGAATGACGGGTTCATACGGGTTTGGAACAACATGTAAATGGAAAGAAAAAGAGCAATTTGGGTGAGTTATTCCTACCATGGAAAGCAGGAATTTTTGCTTTTATTGCTGCATATTATAAGCAGACTTCAGGGGAAAAAATTAAATGCTGCAGAAGTGTGAAATATTGCCCCTATAAAACTGAAACTAAAAACGTCTGACGCACAGCATACGAACTAAAATTTTAATCTATGTTACAGTACTGAATTTATTGCTGTCAGCTTTGAAGTTTCAGCATTTTAGATGTTGGATTTAAATGATGTATCTCAGAAAGAATGTGTTGTACCATTGACATGCGATTTGATCTACTGAAGGATGCAGATCTATCAGATTCAGCTGACAGCAGTGTAACCAGCTGGATAATCTAACAGATGTAATCTGTACTGGGGGAAATTCAACCAATTTTCCAATGATCTACGATCATAATAGAATAGGAAGTTTCTGCTCATTAAAATTGCCCATAATGGTAACAAACACGATTCTCACTAATGAGGACTACTTTTCTTTTGATTAACACAAGTACAGGTTAATTTGCATACTAAGAAGACCATGTAATTGTCACAAATTTGACTCACTATGGTTGCATCCAAATTCGCACACTGTCAGAATATGTAATGCATTTGATGATGTACTTCTCAGCCAGAAATTAAAGTATGTTCTTTAGGCATGCTGGTGAGGAGTATGACATTTGTTTTGGAAAAAACTTCATCTGAAAATGTGAGAATTGTCTCATATTACGAAAAACTACAACAACTGCAAAAACAAGTTACTTTGGTTTTGTTAACCCTTTACTCAAACCCTAAATCAAACCATAAATTTAATAGGAAATAAAGTTTGTGTACTAGACAAGGAAAGCATATTACAGGTTATTAACATATATCAGTCATATGTACTACATACTGAAATGGACTGAGTAACCAGAATTTTTCTTTGACATTTCCTTAAAGGGATAGTTCACCCAAAAATGAAAATGATCACATCATTTTCTCACCTTAATGGCACCCCAGATTTGTATGACTTTCTCTCTTCTGCAGAACACAAATATTTTTAGAAGAATATTTTAGCTCTGTAGGTCCAGTGGTTAAATCCATATCTTCTGAAGTGATATGATAAGAAACAGATCCAAATTTAAGTGATTTTATTTACTGTAAATCTACACTTTCACTTTCACACTCAGCCACCTACTGATTGGAGCTGGTCAAAGGCAGGGTTTATAGTAAAAAAAAAAAAAAGGACTTTTAAATATGGATGCGTTTCACACCCTCACCTATCATGTCACTTCTGAAGGCATGGATTTAACCACTGGCATCATATGCGTTACTTTTATGCTTCCTTTATGTCATTTTTTGGACATTCTGAGTTCTGGCCACCAATCACTTGCATTGTGAGGAAGAACAGAGCTGAGATATTCTTCTAAAAACCTCAATTTGTCTTCTGCAGCGGTTCTCAATTTGTCTTCTCCATGCGGTCGGCAGCGAGCCCCTCCCCGCTTGCGGTCGGCGGTTTCAAACCCTGCCACGTTTCAGCGGCTGGTAGGGGACTCCTCCGCCCCTGGCAGCGGTCCTGACTGCTCCAGGCGGTCGGTTAGGAGCCCCTTCTCCCCTTGCGGTCGGCGGCCATCGTCCAAACGGCTGCTCCGTTTGGGTGGACGGTAGTGGCGAGAACTCTACTACGCCATATCCCTCCTCCTTCCCGGGTTTCCGGCACCAGTGTAAAGGATTCAATGGAAAGGAGGAGGCGAGAACCAGCTTGACGATATTAATAATATTTTAATGAGAAACTTAAAAAAAGGACACAAACACACATAACGGACATGTCCGTAAACTATCTCTCTCTCCCACACGATCCTCTGCAGTCGACCTTTATCCCTCTCGGAAGGCTTGATTAGCCTAATACAGGACTGGGTGTGTAGGATCACGACCCAGCCCCGCCCTCCGCCCTGCCACACCTATGTATTCCATTTTAAGAGTGTAGTCCATCATTAGACTAAGGTGATTCAGCCAGAGATCAGTGAGGTGCGTCGCAGTTCAACCAGCAGGTCATATCGTTGAGGTTCGGTGCAGTCCAAGGTTCCTACAGTGGCACATAAAGTATTCTATGTCTTACTGTTAGAATTGGTATCAGTTCATCCTCTGAAGTCAATTGTAGTAGACTGTAATGATGTCTGGCTTGAACCGGCTGCAATTAGTCATCATCACTCAGCGACATGTAGCAGTGGAGTCCAACAATAAGTAAGAACGGAGCTGGATCTGACTGGCTCTGGTAACCTCGGTATATGAATCACAAGGTTGAGACAGGGAAACAAATAGAATAATATTAGCATAGATGCCATTCAATTTATTGCAGAGTTATAGATTATGAGAAATGTTTCTGGTTCCGGCAGACCTAACTAAAGCAGCCTAATTGTGAGTTGATTGATACATTTCGGTGTATGCCTGGCTCAGTGGCGTAACTTGGATCTTGCAGGCCCCAGTTCAAAGAAACTGTCCGGCCCCCTCGTTGGGGGGCCTTGGTTGTTTTTCCATTACCTCTCAGGCCCACTGTAATGTTTATGGTTTCTTTTGGTCGACCCCTCTCCCCCTGGGCCCATGGGAGGCTGCCCACACTGCCCTGGCCCAGCTGAATAGATGAGTATTTTATCTAGACTTAAATTGAGAGAGTGTGTCTGAATCCCGAACAGTGTTAGGAAGACAATTTCATAGTTTAGGAGCCAAATAGGAAAAGGATCTACCTCCTTTTGTGGATTTTTATATTCTAGGAACTATTAACAGGCCAGAATTTAGTGATTGTAAAGAACATGATGGAATTTAGCATGATAGAAGGTCACTTAAATACTGTGGAGCTAAACCAATCAAAGCTTTGTATGTATTTAACAGAATTTTACAATTTATATGAAATTTTACGTGTAGCCAATGTAACGATGATAAAATGGATCTAATATAATCACATTTCTTTATTTCAATAAATAAATTTAAACAATTTAAGTTTATTTATTGAACTTGCAGGACCTTATTAATGCATTACAATAATCTAGTCTTGAGGTCATGAACGCATCATCATCATCAGCAATAGAGAGCATGTGTCGTAACTTAGCAATATTTCTGAGGTGGAAGAATACTGTTCAACAAACATGGGAAATTAGATATTCAAAGGACAGATTGGTATCAAATACAACACCTTAGTTCTTCGCTGTTGAAGACGACATAACAGTACATCCATCAAGAGTCAAATTGTATTTTAGCTGCTCATTTTTAGAGGTTTTTGTACCAATATTTACAGCAGTTCCTCTTTTTTGTCGGAATTGATTGAAGAAAATTTCTAGCCATCCAATCTTTGATTTATGCATCTTTTGTGCCAACCACAGTGTGTTTTGTGAAGTGTATTATGCGTGAACCCCTTTTGTGTGTATTGAGCATCCTGTCCTACACATACTCAATGAAACAAGCTGCTCTTACACTGAAATGCCTGAGCAGCTTTAAATGCACTGAAGGACAAAATTGCTCTATTTATAATGTAAATGAATAATTATGATGCATTTTTATTATGCTATTTTATATTTTACTAGATGATCTGGGAGGATTATAGGTGATTTCTTACTAAAACACCCCCAAGTATCTATGATATTCTGATCCCTAGATAGGGCTGTTAACCAGAAGGTTGTTGGTTCGAACCCCACAGCCACCACCATTTTGCCCTTGAGCAATTCACTTAACTCCTGGTTGCTCGGAGGATTGTCCCTGTAATAATTGCACTGTAATTCGTTTTGGATAAAAGCGTCTGCCAAATGCATAAATGTAAATTAAGTAAAATTTCTAACCCTAAGTGTGAGTAATAGAAATTGTAACTAAAAACAGTTCAATATACCACAAATATCACATCAAGATAGGCTATAACAATTGGCTATGAAAAGCCATTAAAACATTTGTGGACATTAGCAATGGGTATTTAACTGAAAGTGTCCGTTTCCTCATGCACCATGCCTCCTTCTGCGTAGACTGTTTTGTCTTCACTATATGCTATGCATCATTTTAATTGAATTTAAACCAACCGATCTTAGTTCAGGATAGGCTGGGCTGTCAGTAATGGGTTAAACTTTTGACACATCTTGTCATTTGACAAAACAACGTGGCGCTGATCTCAGTCATATGGTATAGTGAGAAACCTCATTAAGCTTATACATTGAAACCTATATTAGTCAAAAGTTGCACACTGTTAAACACAATGATCACTGATGTGAACTTTTCCCTTAGAAATCCTATAATAACTGTGCATTATCACACTGACAGTTATATGTTGCTTTCAGGGACTTTATATGGAGTTAGGATGAAAATAAGATGCATTTCGAACTATTCTGAGACAGTGCAGACAGACAGCACAATAGAGGTTAAGTCATTCACTAAATAGGGAGCATCCTATAGCTTTTCTATGCTGCCAAGTGCATTCACTCCTATCATCAGGACAAAAGTTTAGTTTCAGGCTGCAGATGATGTTTGCACCACTCAACTTGGTTGGTAGAGATGGTCCAACGTAATCAGTGCATGGATTCAGAATTTAGAATTTAGAATGTATAATTTTATTTTAACATGGTTGGCAGTGATTGGATGATGCTGGCCATTACTTGTATGAGAATTAAGTGGGCTAATTTTGTGGGTAAATTGCTTCAGCATTGGCTATCAGTTGTTGGTTTGACAGAGCAAAGGGAGAACATTGAGATTTTGTAGCCGTAATAGAAAAAACATAAAAGTCAAATCAATTCAATACATTTGTATTTGTATATATTTTTTTCCCAATACACACTGTTCCAAAGACGCTTTACAGTAAATCAGCTGTAATATCTGTAACGTCCCCAGATGAGGATATCAGTTTTTAGGAAAGCTATTTGCTCCTCATTTTATATATATATATATATATATGTATATATATATGTATACATATATATATATATATATATATACACACATAACAATCACGCTCGGGTCTCAGAAGGGTACGACAGGACATAGTCTAATGTTAGACTATGAGAGCTGTATCAAATTTTCTATCTTTAATTTGTATGTTTACCTGAAGTCAAAATTTATCAGACATAAAATAATCTTCCAATAACACTGTGTAACAGTATTTAATTATATAATCAAATGTAATATGTACTACACAATACTTAGTGGAGATCCACATACATTTAAGCATATTGAAAATGTAACCCAATTATTTCCTTTTCATGTACCAAAAAAATTTAAATGGAGAATATCAGAATTTCTAAGACCTCAAATGTGTTTTACAGTGTGCTCTAGCTGTTTTGTTTCTAAAATATGTATATGCTCTGCAAGCTAATCAGATCACAAAAGGGAAATGAAGTTAAGAAAGATGAAGTTATTCTTTGTTTTCATCAAAAGAAAGATCCAAACACTAGAAAATCTGTTGTCCCCTTTACATTTACATTGCTGTAAACTGAAACGGGCAGCGAGGTAGGGGAAAATAATGGAGGGAAAAGACACAGGGAGCTGAACACGGCTTGTATAGGGCTTGTTTGCTCTGTTGTTCCTCTCTGTTTGTGAGACACCTTCCAGTGAATCACTCTGTTTGTGAGTCTGTTTCTAATCCAGTCTACCTGCCATAATGTTATTTGATCTCTCTTTACTTGTGCTCTGAGAAGGAACAAGATTTTTACCTTCTCTTCTGCACACTGAATTTAACCAATCCATGATATTAATTCTGCAGTGGCCTTAATGAGTATACACGTGTAAAAGTGTATTTGTATTACAGAAATAACTTGTTTTTTTCAGTGGTTAATGTACAAAGCCTTTTCAGAAAATGGCAATTGAAAGTCAATAAGGCACCACTGAAGCATTTGATAACATTTTTAAGGTATATTTTGACTGTGCTGCGGACAACTTGATATCATTCGTTTTTTTACAATAATTTTCATGCAATTCTCAATACTGAGGACGCATCTTCAAAACGCTTCACACAGTCAACTCTACCAACATTTACGAGCAGACCCTTCACACTAGTCACCCCCCCGGGCTGATTTCTCTACCTAGTCCAGCCCTGTTACAAGATGTTTCATTTTGGCTTACGGTATGCTTGATTTTTTACACATGTAAACCAATATTAAACCAATATTCTGTTTCAAAGCAAGAGAGGCACATTACTGTGTAGAGTGTACTCCTTTATAGACTAACAATATAGATCAACAGGCCCGGTCCTACAGGGGTGCTAAGCACGCTCAATCGAAAAATTAAAATGAATTACTTGGCGCTCAATAGTGCAATATTCTGCTCAAAGATGCAGTCACTCCATGTCCATTCGTGAGGCTACGCAGTGTTGTTTAGTGCCAATCTGCAAACAAACCTTTTCAGTGATGAACTTTAGTAAAATCCCAATAGATCTTCACATCATTCACACACGGAGGGGACACACGAGCATAACCAAGTGAGAGAGGATAAGGACTGTTCTTTGTTTTATTTGTAAAATGTCCCTCACACCTGTATTTTAATCTTACTCTGGCAATAATCATTTATCAGTGTCATGCAGCCTGTTTTGTTCAGACGTATGCTGAATGGGATGCCATAATCTGCCAACAAATTATTGACAAGACCCACATCATGACCCATGAATAAAACAACTTTGTCCACTGTAATAACTTTCTCCAAAAGAGGACAGGAAAACAGGTCTCCGGCACAAGGTAAGCCTTTTTTATTGTCTTTTATAATGTGCACACACACACACATCAACACAGAAACGCTGGGTTGCTGTAGGTCGGTCCCCCTCTGCTCTGTGGCTGCTGGCTTTTTATCCGCTCTCCTCGCTCTACTGCAATTAGAGACAGGTGTTAGACATAATTTAGCTCAGGTGTGAGCCCTTACCGCTTTTCTCTCCGGACGGGCGCTTGACCATGCCCCGCTGCCACATACCCCCACCGCCCGACTCAGGCGAGGCGTCATCCGACCTGCCTACCACTCCCCCATTTCTGGAGAGGAAGTCAGCGGCAGCCATCTGCACCCCGGTCTGTGGACCACCTTGAACTTAAAAGGCTGGAGGGCCAGATACCAGCGGGTGATCCGGGCGTTAGTATCTTTCATGCGGTGGAGCCACTGCAGTGGGGCATGATCCGAGCAGAGGGTGAAGGCCCGCCCCAGCAGGTAGTATCGGAGGGTGAGGACCGCCCACTTGATGGCCAGACACTCCTTCTCTATGGTGCTGTACTTAGTCTCCCTTAAGGAGAGCTTCCGGCTAATGTACAGCACCGGGCTCCTCTCCCTCCACCACCTGCGAGTACGGCCCCCAGCCCTCTGTCTGAAGCGTCCGTCTGCAATACAAAGGGAGAGAGAAGTCAGGTGCATGCAAAAGCGGCCCCCACAAAGTGCAGCTTTAACCTGCGTAACGCCTGTTGGCACTGCTCTGACCATTGGACCGGATCTGGAGCCCCTTTTTAGTGAGGTCAGTCAGCGGGCTGGTGGCGTCCGAATAATTGGGTACAAATCTTCTGTAATAGCCAGCCAGCCCCAGGAACTGCCTCACCCCTTTTTGGTCTTAGGTCTAGGGCAAGTCGCATGTCGCCGCGGTCTTATCAATTTGGGGGCGCACCTGGCCATGACCCAAGTGGAACCCCAGATACCGTACCTCCACCGCCCAACCGCGCACTTCTTGGGGTTTCGCGGTGAGCCCGCCCGCCGCAGCGATCTCAGGACGGCCCTCAGATGTTGCATGTGCGCTGCCAATCATTGCTGTAAATGATAATATCATCTAAATAGGCAGCGGCGTGCGCGGTGTCGCGGTCTGAGGATCCGATCCATGAGTCAGCTGAAGCGTGGCTGGTGCCCCAAACAAACCGAAAGAAGCGTCACAAATTGGTGTAATCCAAGCGGCGTAGTGAAGGCTGTTTTCTCCGCGGGACATTGGTGTCAAGGGGATCTGCCAATAACCCTTCGTTAAATCCAAGGTCGAATAAAATCGAGCAGTACCTAACCCGATCGAGCAGTTCATCAACACGGGGCATTGAGTGCAGCGTCAAATTTAGACACTGCGTTGACTTTTCTGTAATCCACACAGAATCGAACAGACCCATCACTCTTGGGAACAAGAACAACCGGGCTGGACCAATCACTGTGGGATTCCTCTATTACGCCCATATCAAGCATCGCATCTAATTCCTCCCGTACTATTTTCTTTTTATGTTCGGATAGCGATAGAGGCGACAACGCACCACAGCGCCCGGCTCGGTCTCGATGTGGTGCTGTATGATGTTTATGCGGCCCGGTAGAGGGAAAACACGTCCGCAAATTCTTTTTGTAATTCAGAAACCTCTGTGAGCTGCCGCGGTGAGAGTTGGTCTCCACAAGGAACCGAGTGTTGAGATTGTAGTTTTTGTTTATCTCGGTCCGAGCTCCGCCCTCTCGGAACTACCGTGGCCAGCGTCACAGAGGCGCCTCCTCCCTCCATAATTTCAGGAGGTTGAGGTGATAAATTTGGCTAGCGCCCCTCTATCGGTGCGTCTAACCTCATAATCGAGATCCCCACTCGTCGTGTGACCTCAAAGGGTCCTTGCCACTTGGCGAGTAATTTAGAGCTTCGATGTTGGGAGTAATCTGAGTACCTTGTCTCCGGTGCAAATTCCGTAGCCGAGCACCCCTGTCATACAGCCGGCGTTGGCGTTCTTGAGCTTGGAGCAAATTCTCCTGTGTTAGTTGCCCCAGTGTGTGGAGTTTTGCTCTAAGATCGAGAACAAACTGAATTTCATTTTTACTGTTAGAAGGTCCCTCCTCCCGCGCTTGCGGATGGCGTCAAGGACACCGCGGGCGTCGCCCGTACAGCAGCTCAAGCGGGGAGAACCGGTGGAGGCTTGCGGGACCTCTCGTACTGCAAGCAACAGGGGTCTAGCCACTTATCCCAATTCCTAAGCGTCATCGTGTATGCAATTTCACGAATCATGTTCTTGGCGTTTTATTAAATCGTTCCACTAGGCCATCTGTCTGAGGATGAGTAAGCAGCTAGTCTTGAATCGATTTGATGCCCAAGAGCTCGTAAAGTTCAGCGAAGTGTTAAGTGACATAAAAGTCGGTGCCTTGATCGGGTGAGGATTTCTTTCGGAATCCCCACCGGGAGATTATCTTGAAGAGTGCCCCTGCAACACTACGTCGCGGAGATGTTGCTCAGAGGCACTGCTTCCGGATATCGCGTCGCGTAATCCACTAGGACTAACATGAAGCGATGTCCGGCGTGCTGACCGTTCTAATGGCCCGGCGAGGTCCATCCCAATTCTTCGAAGGGGACCTCGATTAGCGGTAGAAGCGCCAATGAGCTTTTGGGGTGGCGGTGGGTTTACCAACTGACATTCACGGCACGCCGCACACCACCTCGCGGGCGTCACCGCCAATGCCCGGCCAATAGAAGCGGGCTATTAGGCGGAGAAGTGTTTTCCGTTCCCCTAGGTGACCGGCCATGGGATTATAGTGAGCGCCTGGAAAACCATTTCCGGCGGCTCCGTGGAATCAATAATTGGGTTACTTCCTCCTTTGTTTGAGCGTCCTCGTCACCCTGTATAACCGATCTTTAATAAGTGAAAAATCACGGGTATGAAACGGCGACACCCGGCGGAGATGTTGACCATCGATTACTCTCACTTGGTCAAAGCGTGCTTAAGGGTTTCATCCGCGACTGCTCCAAGGGAAGTCCCCTCCGAGAATTCCGGAGAGGAGGACGTCCACCTCGCCCCTTCCCACGTCACTCGGAGCAGCAGAGGGCGGCCCTGGCTCCGCCTCCCGCCAAAGCATCGCACATCACACACCCCTTCACTTTCACGCAGGACCCATCCGCACAAACTCCCTCCAATAACTTTCTAAAATTCGGCCAATCCGTACCCAAAATTAGCGGATGGGTGAGGCGAGAACTAACCGCTGCCTCCACACTATGTTTTTCTCCCTGAATTTGATCGCCAGAGTCACCACGGGATACTTGTGAATATCCCCATGCACACACCTTACCCTCACCAGTTTAGCTGAGCCCAAAGCCCGGGTTGAACCAAGCGTTGGTGGATGGTGGTCTGGTTACAGCCGGTATCCAACAAAGCTTGGTATGTACCCTAGATTCTTACCGAATCCGATGCGCTCCAACCCGATCGGGGGCAGCCTGTGGAACATCGGAGACCAGCACCACTGCCCCTATTTCCATCAGCGGACACTGATCCGGAAGTGGTCGGGTCTCCGCACCTCCAGCAGACCGGCCCAGGCGCTGCGGCGCACCCGTGCTGGCGGGTGCCCCCACCTGAGGAGGAGGCGGCTGAAGGATGGGGAAGGGCTAGGCGGATGTTCCCAAGGCGGGAAGCTGGTCTTACAAGCGCTCAGCGCCTGCGGGGCAGGAACGGACCCTGGGGAGAGAGCAGAGCGAGAGGGAAGAGGGAGGGAAAAAAAACAGGGGAAGACACAGGGGAAGGGGAGACAGAGAGAGAGGGCTCATCCGCCCTGGGAATCGCTGCCATGTGGTCCTCCAGCGAGTCGGACGGCTTCCTCCAGCGGCGCCGGGCGGTGGCACTGGACCCACTTCGGCCGTCTTCGGGGCAAGCGCTGGACAAACTGCTCCAGTACCACCTGGTCGACTAGTTCCTCGGCGTCGCGGTCCAGCTGAGCAGCCACCTCCGACAGGCATCCGCGGAGCAGCTGAGCTGAGCATAAGCGGGCGGTCGGCTTTTCGAGCTTCAAGGCCCGGAAGAGCTGGCGACTTTCTTCCGGGCTCCGACCAACCCGTTGCAAGATGGCTTTCCTCAGATCATGGTAAGCCAGGAGGCTTGTTGCCGGCAGTTGTTGCGCCCTGAGCTGTGCTTCCCGGACAAGAGAGGGACTAGGCGGGCTGCCCACTGGTCTTGGGGCCACCCCAAATTTCCGCCGTTCGTTCAAACAGATCGATGAGCGCCTCTGGATCATCTGCCGGCCCCATCTTCTGTAGCGGGTGGGGGCAATGTGGCGGTGTCGAGTGCGGCTGCGGCTGGGCGGCCTCCTGGCTGAGGAGGCTCGGATGGCGTGCCGGTCCTCTGCCTGAGCCCGCATGATTTCGAAGAACCGGCGGTCCTGGTCTTGCGGAGCTCAAGCAGGGATTGTTGGTGGCTCTGATGGAGTGTCGTGAGGGACTGGAGGACTTCTGCCAGCTGGGAGGACTCTATGGGGCGACTCTGTTCCATTATCAAAGTTCCGGGTTTCAGCACCAGTGTAGTAACTTTCTCCAAAAGAGGACAGGAAAACAGGTCTCCGGCACAAGGTAAGCCTTTTTATTGTCTTTTATAATGTGCACACACACACACATCAACACAGAAACGCTGGGTTGCTGTAGGTCGGTCCCCCTCTGCTCTGTGGCTGCTGGCTTTTTATCCGCTCTCCTCGCTCTACTGCAATTAGAGACAGGTGTTAGACATAATTTAGCTCAGGTGTGAGCGCCCTTACCGCTTTTCTCTCCCGGACGGGCACTTGACCATGCCCCCGCTGCCACATCCACTTGATGGCAAACATTAAAATATGCTTTTAGAATCTATAATTTCCCAATATTTTATTTTACTATTAAACCAGACTCCTGATGTAGAGTGTTAAATTGAATACTGAATTACCACTGCATTGAAGTATGGTAAAATAATCCATTAATAATTATACTCTTTATTCAGGTTTATAATACATGATTGAAAAGTAGCAGCAAAACTTGAATGGTCCCATCAGTCGGTACATACTTCAGAATATTGTGCATCATTCAGTGAGTCCATGAGTGCACTACTACTTCTGGGCTTAAAAAATATAAATATGCAGACATTTTTATCTTTTCTCTTCCATGTTCTACTTAATGGCTGATTTGGACCCTGTACCAAAATAATTGCACACCTCTGCTCAATTGAATATGCAAGACTAATACTGTAATCTGGCAAGCAGATTTCCTTGTATCCCAGCAAACACACAAAAATCCCTGCATTTTATGAACACGCAAAATGGTGCATCAAAACGTATAAAGGTGTATGATTTTGCAAATCCGTATGTCCTAATAGACTAGGGGTCTCTCTTGAGCGCCGAATATACCTCTGAACTATGAAAAAGGCCAATGAGAAGTTGGCAGACAAAATGTGTATATTTATTTATCTTGATTGTGTTGCATGTCCCGCCCCCGGATATACGCGTATAAAGGCAGGCAAATGCATCTGTTTCATTCAGGATTTTTCTGAGTAGCCGGAAATGGTCCGGCCACAACAGTGGCTCGACTCAGCGATGTGACCGGGAGAACACAACGGAGGTTACATCCGTAACCTAGACATTCCCCGTCTGTCGCTCACTTCAACGTTGTGTCGAAGAAGCGACACTAGGGGTCCAATTTTACGTGTACTGCTGACACAGGAGCGGGCAGGTACTTGACGTGCCAAAACGACCAGCTGTATCAGACTGCACGTACCCTTCCTTCCCCCAATGCCCCATAAAGTCGGCGGAATCCTTATAGTTACCCTAGACAGGGGAACAAGGCGACACTTGCCAACCTGGGAACGGGCCGAGCCTAGCCGGGCCTCTTTTCTCTCTATGTTTCTTGCATAGAGTCAACGGCTGGGGCCCTTACACGCATCGGGGAAGGGGGTCTTACCCAGTTTCCTATTCTTTCAGGGGGAAAAGACCCTGCGGAGACCACACCTGCCCAGAGAGGGGGAGGTAAGAGTGGTGACATACACCACATGGGCTTTTAGGTCACATGTGGGAAGTTGCATGGTGGTAGATCTGCCTCTTTGGAGGGAGGAGTTGCTACAGACACGGCGACCAGGAGGCAGTAGGAACTGCCCAAGGGAGATAGGGTCCGCTCATAAAGGGACCGTACCATGGAAAATACACAGGGGGAAAGTCCACCTAGGAGCCCCGACCTGTGGAGCACCTATTCCAGTACAGGGTAGATCTGAGTTCATACAGTGGATTGGGTCGGCGAATTCCTCCACTGAATTGCGGACCCAGAGGGCTAGGGAGGAGTCAACCAGGGAGCCAAGTAATTGGGATCGCCTGGGAGAAAAAGTGCACGGTTTTACCTCAACTGAGGGAAAGGGTGCTAGGTGCAAGCGATCCACCCGGTCAGTCCATCAGCGTGTTACCGAGTTCTACTGGCTCGGACCTGAGAAAACATGGGAAGAAACTGACACTATCATGAGAGTGTAAAATCTCACAAAGTATTAGGTGTTGCCCAACCCGCTGCTCTGCATATGTCTGCCAGTGCCCATGAGGATGCAACTCTCCTTTTTGAGTGTGCTCAGACCCGCAAGAGGGGGGTACGGCCTGGGTGTGATAGGCCAATGAAATGGTGTCCACCACCCAGTGGGAGAGCCTCTGTTTGGAGACATCGTTCCCTTTCCGCTGTCCACCAAAGCAGACAAAGAGCTGCTCAGAACATCTAAAGCTCTGCGTGTGGTTCAAAAAGTTTTACAAAGCACGTACCAGACACAGCAACGCTGTTGATGCAAAGGGCTGGTTGATGCATGATGGTTGATGTTCTCGCAGTGAGAACATCAACCATCCAAAAACTCTGCCTCGGTGTGACCGCAGCCCAGACACACGAGACAGCGCCTGTGACCGTCTGAAGTGGAGAGCACTCTACCGCATCCAGGAACTAGGCAGCAGAAAGGCATCTTTATAAAGACGCGTCCTGAAAAGGATCGTTCAACGCCGCTGTGTATTGCTCTTTAAGAGGAAGTTACTCTTTTAGAGAAAATCACTCTTTCAACAAAGCACTCTTTTTAGGTTTTGCGCTGTCGAAGCTCCCAGGGGCAAACTGCACTGCCATGCAGAGAAGAAGAAAGCCGCTGAAGTGCGCCATAGATCCAACAGCAGTATCACTTAGAGATAGAGGAACAGGTGTGTGACTCGCAGCTCGCTGCATACACGACCATCGGCTCCAAAGAATTTACCCGCCTTTATACCCATATGTCCGTGGGCGGGACAAGCAAATTCTGTGTGCCAACTTCTAATTGGCCTTTTTCAAAGTTCAGAGGTATATTCGCCGCTCAAGAGAGACCCCTAGTGTCGCTTCTTCGACACAACGTCGAAGTGAGCGACAGACGGGGAACCCCAACCATTTCTTTATATTGTTTTAGTAGCATTTAAACAGGATTTAATCTATAAACATTTTTTTTAGTTACGATAAATCTCCACTTTATACAGAGCACCCTCACTATTTTCAGAAGCACCCTCAGTGATTTTGATATGGAACCGGGCCTGTGGATCTATATTGGAATGCATCTCAAATGTGCATGTGGCACATAAATTCATAAATAACTAAAAATCTCAAAATGAAAAAAGTTACTAATTCACAGTCAGAAAAATACACGCAAGTAGTTCTGCAATCTCAATTTACAGTAGATCATACTGGCCACTGTAATGTAGGTCAGTTAGGTTCACTTGCAGAATGCATACCTTACCTGTTTTTTGTTTTTTTATGAAGTATTCACACAATGGCTCACTGTTGAGCGTGGGAGATTTGGCTGCACTCTCAGGCCAGCCTCTCTCAAAGATAGACCATGGTTTATCAAATTATTCATAATAGTAGCCCTTATCTAATCAGAGACTACAATTCTTGGTCTTACTCATGGTCTTCTACCACACATTTGCTCTCCTCTTCTTCTCTTGCCAGCTCCTCTTTCTCTGTTACCTACTTGTTAATCCATACTCACAAAAGGAACTGTTCCAAAAATGTTCTTTGTAGAGATGGTAATGGCTTAGAAGACAAAACACCAGGGTAGGTCTTCAGCTAAAATGTGAATCAGCTGTTTTTTATAATGTTTATATTTGTATTATTTATTTATCTTGATTGTGGATATATTTCAGCATACTATCATGATAGAATTAAGTAAAATCTGTCAAATGTAGTTTTGTGTGAGGTTTTGAACTGAAGTTTAACAGTATTTAAAACAGTATGCAAATAAGTGCAAAAAAAAAAGCTGCTTTTACACAAAGTTTTGCTGGTTGTTTATAGTGAGTGACAAAAGATTTCATGATTTTTGATAGATGGATTTTGTATTAAAGCAATGAAAACTGACCCACAGTTTAGTCCACAGATATCGATGTTGTGCTTTGAAAATGTGTCCTCAGTATTGAGAAATGTGTGAAAATTATTGTAAAAAAAACGTGATATTCATAGGCACTCATATGTAAAGTGTGGTACTAGCACACATACAGTCAGGTCCATAAATATTGGGACATCGACACAATTCTAATCTTTTTGGCTCTATACACCACCACAATGGATTTGAAATGAAATGAACAAGATGTGCTTTAACTGCAGACTTTCAGCTTTAATTTGAGGGTATTTACAAATCAGGTGAAGGAATTACAACAGTTTGTATATGTGCCTCCCACTTTTTAAGGGACCAATTTCTTTTACACAGTTAATTCAATTAACTACAGTAGTTCTACAATATAAAGATATATTGAATTTGTAACATTTCTTGATTGATTTCATTTTTATTTATAACAAGTGAGATAAATACAAAATATTATGGCCTTACATTTACTTTACTAAGTTCAATTACCTGAATCATTTTACATGACTGAATTTGTTGAAAACACATCTTCAGTAGTACATACTGTCAAGTTGTACTGTCAGTATGTTGATATTGCACATTTCAGTGTCTGTCCAAATATGAAAAAAAGTTTTCAAACAGTTTAGGTACAAATACAGTAAATATTACAGCTAACAAGAACAACCTGGATTGGAAGAATGTGTGTCAGCGGCATGCCCAGAAACAAGACTTTGGGCGTACCAAAAGAAAACTGGGTGTTCAAAAATTATAGCAAAGTTAAGTGACATATAATAAAGTGACCATTAACAACCACTTTTAAAAAATCTAAATAGTAGGTAGGCCTGTTACTATATCAAAATATTAGACTTAATAATTTGTCATTTAAACAAAATGTTTTGGAATGATTCATCATTATTTTCCAAAATATGCTAATGACACAACTATAAATAGTCAGACAATTTGCACTATACAGGAAAATGTACATAAACACACCACGTTTTTATACGAAACTAAATTGTGGATAAGAAATAAATCAATAATGCATTGTGTTGAACAGAAGAATGCACAACAGTAAGAAGATTTAAAATAAAAGTACAGGGTGGTTTGGTTCATTATAATGTAGCCGGTGGGTTGTAAATAAACAACACAGGATATAAAACTATTGTTGGGGGTTTTTATCTGACGGCTGTTAAAAATGGAAAAAAAAGAAAAAACAGCATGTCTGACATGATGCAAACAGAGTGTAAGTAGAGCACAGAATATGATTTGCATATCATCATGGTAACATTTACTGAACCAGTCATTCTGATCTTTAAACCAAGCAGGGTCACAAAATTAACAACTTAACGCAGTATAACTCGTTAAGGACCAATAGGCTAATGATCGCGGGTAAAAGCACAGTACAGTATAGGCTGCCTTTCAAGCATATTCTCCAAATATTCCACAATATGCAAAACATATTGTAATTAACTTGTTTTGCTTATATGTACACATGCAATTGTGAACAATGAGACAGAAATCAGTGGCATGCACTTTTTTTTATTAAAAATGCACACTTGTTTCCTCAGTTACGCACTCAGCATCTATGAGAGTAACATGTAATCTGTAACATATTTGGTGTTGTTATAGTCATTATAATTTATTTTTAAATTCTGTAATTGATGCTTTGAAGTTTCAGCATAATATTGATGCTTTTACGCCCCTGCATCCTATCATTAAGCATTAAAAAAAACATAATTTCCTTTAGGTTGCCAAGATTACATTTTGAGTGACATTTGCACACAGTGGCACACCCGTGGCCACGCCACATATGTGTGTGTGTGTGTGTGTGTATTTGTGTGACACGCTTGCAGTGTCACTTTTTATTATTGAATGTATGTTCAATTAAATACAAAAACCTGACTCTGACCTATACTATTAATCAACGATCATATCCAACCTCAAACAAGAAGCATGACATTTACGTGAAGGAACTGTACTTTCAACACTGGCCCTCTGGAATGTGCACCAATCTGTGATTTGTACACTTGGAGTGTAATTTAACGGTAGAGCGGTTAGTGAGAAAATAGCCTACTGTTGATAGATAGGGTGCTACGTTTATTTGTGTTATGTTTCTATTCTAATGGGAGGTGTAAAATATGGATCGCGTACAGCCATGTCCAGGCAGTTGTTCTGTTCTGTAGTAAAGATCAAACTTGCAATGTTATTGATGTGCTCATATCAAAGACATTGATAATTAGCTGTTAAAAACAGCAGTAATGGAATCATAGCATTGCAGAATTGCTTGCTTATGATAACATCTAAAATACATCAGCAGTTGCAAGCTAATCCTACACCTGTTAAATGCTACAGTGTAATGCTTGCCTGATTTATTTAAACTAGTAGCAACTAATTTGCTCTTTACATTGTGACCACATGTCAGAGTAAAGATAAGGCAAGACCATATAGTTACAAATTACAGAAGCAAAGTGCAAAGCCCTATCAATATATAGTGATGTACGTGTGTGTGTGTGTGTGTGTGTGTGTATATATATATGTGTGTGTGTGTGTGTGTGTGTGTGTGTGTTGTCATTCACATTCTGCTTTTGAGAAGAGGCTTTTAGAAGAAGGTTCTGGTTTCAACACAAATTAATCTTTGATGTTGTTAATTTTCAAATAGTATCCTAAACATATATGTGTCAACAGATTAATTTATTAACTTTGTCAGTGCAAAGTTGCATCCAGTATTTAAACTCCTATCATGACCATGTCAAGCCTGTAAACTTGGCAACATTCGCCATGATACACATAAGATTACCGGAAATGGACGTGATGTAACAAACAAAATGTTTGGTTTACATAGAGCAAACCCCACTTATAGGAATTTAATGATGGTAATGCATAAGTTGGGACTATATGGAATCTTCTGACTTTATTAACATTTTCCGCATTGATTTCTTTTTAGGAGAATCTGAAGAATTCATTAATGAAGTAATCTAATGCAATAATTAAAAAAAAACTTTTAAACCCTGTAGATTGTCTTGCCCACAGACTTTCATTATACATTTTATATATATATATATATATATATATATATACAACAATTAGTTCCAGTCCTCAAATCTGATTGGACGAGAGAAGTTCCACTCGGACGCTTCACTGTGTGTGTATCACTCTGCTTGTGTTCATGCTGTTCGTGTGTAAGAGTAGTGCATATCTGTTAGGATTTACTGTCTTTATTTTTGAAATAACATATGTTAGCCAGCAGGTGGTGGCAAAAGATCATTTTTGTGTGTAATATGAGCCAGTTGGTGACGTAAAGTGAATCCGTTTCATTGTTAACATAGAATAGCGCTCCGTGATCGTTCGTTTTACTAATACATTACCAAAGCTAGGAAATAGCTTTAAACAGCCTTAAACAGACAACTTCAGCATTATGGCTCATCACAGCTGAGAGACACAACAGACTGATTTATTACAGAACTCAAGGTGCTTACCTTATATCAGAGTTTCCATATGGGATACATACTGTTTAAAATGACGGAGGACATTGCTGTTTCTATGGTACTCTTGCGCACCCGCTACCACGAAATAGAGAGGAATAACCCGCTTGAACATCTATTTTCCACTGAGAAAGCTGACAGCATCTCTGCTTGGGTGTGGCAACAGGTGATCGCACATGCTCCATATCTCTCTCTCTCTCTCTCTCTCTCACTCTCTCTCTCTCTCTCTCTCTCACACACACACACACACACACACACACACAAAGGCAAACACATACAGACACACACACACATTCATCCTTGTTTGTCCAATGACTTGTCAGAAACAGCACAAGCTGTGATACTATTTCTGAAGTGAACTTTTGGAATTACTAACGGAGGCTTGGACGCATCATTTGTTTTGAACCAGCAACGGCAGATTCTGATCTGTAGTGTAAGAAAGTAGTTCCATGCACAAATGCATTTTTATGACATACTCAATTTTTCCTAATTTTTTTAAATGTAATTGTTCTTTGAACTGTTGTATATAAGCAATATCACACTCGCAATCATGCTATATGGCCCTACATCAGCACTGATTACCTATGGCAGTCGGCCGAATCACAGCAGGGCTGATGTAGGGCTATATATACACACACACATAAAATGGAGGGATGAGACAAAATGATTGTATGTTGTAATCAAACAGCATGATTTTATGAGAAAATTACGTGTTGCTTCAGAAAATTCATGTACCCTCAAATCAACCTCATTCAGCTGAGTTACTAACAAGTGGAATCCACCATCAGACATTTTTGCATCGATTAAAGCATGAACTTTAAGCGCAGCATTGTTCTAGAGATAGGAATATATGCTGTACATCATCGCATCATTAGCTGGGTAACTCATAGCCAATCACATGTAAGCCATTGTTTTATAAGTCTGCTCACAATCTATCACATTGCTGTTTCAGTCTGCAAACACAGCAACCTCCACCACCCCACCACCACCAGTTGAGTCCCATCCTGCATGGGGGTAGGGTCCTTACCCCTGCCTCCACTCTCCGGCAGGATATGACGGTTCAGAGTACAACTTCTTTGGACTGCCAGACAGGGCTTACGCCAAAGAGAGACATTACTTTTCTGTTTTATATTCATAAAATAAATGTCATCTTAAATTTCTCTGTGTCTTCTTAATAGAACATATTTTCCTCTAATTCTACTGATATAGAGTTGCTTAAGCAAACTCTGAGACACGGGTTCTGGTGGCATGGGAACCAGGAAGTAATTGTGTTCACCAAGGAGGTTGCGGAGGGCGCATTCTCTGCCTAAAATTACATTTTATTAAGGCTGTAAAAAAAATTATTGTGTTACAAAAAGTGATTCTTGAGCCAAAATTTTTTAAATTGTCTACCTGATGACATTTTTTTATTTAATAATAATGATAAAAAATCATGTTTATCTAAATACTATTTGATTGAATTTACTGTCCCATGGGAAGAGGGACTGGAGACAGTCTATGAGAGGAAGAAACTAAAATATGCTGATCTGGTTGATGAGTGCAGAGAAATTGGATGGAGGACTGCCTCATATCCTGTGGAGGTCGGGTGCCGAGGTTTTTTGGAACATCAGTGCAGCACCTGTTAAAAAACACTGGTTTCTCTGGATCAGCATTGAAGAAGTCTCTAAAAGAAAAGACAAAAGTAGCAAGAAAAGGGAGCTTCTGGCTATGGTTAAGAAAGAAGTATGAAAAGTGGGGTGTGCAGAAGTGAGAGAGTAGAAATAAGGAACAACTGCGATATGTGGTGAGAAGAGGAAAGGGGTGGGGAGGAATCATTTATTTATATAGTACTTAACCCTGGTTGTGTGGTATGTCTCTATGGGAAAAGAGGAATGTCTTGATGGGAAAGCAAGAACAAGGGTCAATTGAAAGGATCCGGTTTCCAGCTGTGGGGGGTGGCTGGGAAATATCCCTGACCACTGCCCACCACCAGGAGACGTTCCAAGATTAATGGGCTCCCGGCTGATGACCACGTATATGGACAACTGAAGGCACTGGTGGAGGAGTCCTTTAATTCACTGCTACAGCCATCAAAGCACTGTTTGTTCACTGTCAGATGTAAAAATCCTCTGCTGTGATCAGTCAGATGAACAGGGACTGGTAATAGTAAATCACTATTTTTGGTAGGACTACACCACTGCTGCATAGGATCTCAGGATGAAAATGTAAATAACATGCATGGCATTGGGACTACAGGTGAATTCTTATGTATCATAATTCAGTAAAGCCCCAGAAATGTTTTTTGAACAAGTTTACTCTTTAGCCTCCATTTGTATATTGCTAAATTATCATTATTATAATAGTAATAGCCTATGGTAAAATATGTTATATTTCAAATTCGAAAAAACGAAATTAGTTTGATAAGTTAAAATAATATACCTTAAATATGTATTTTTGAATACAAATGGACATAATGCAGGCTTATAAATGGGTTCATGTGCATTAACTAGTCGCCTAGCTCAGACAATGCATTGACTGGTTGAATGGTAGTTTTAAATGAGTAGTTTTGCACATCCCTACCTTTCACCTGCAAATTATATATTACAGAGTGAAAACAATCCTTTTTTTTTGTCATTTCAGACACAACTGTTCATCAATAGACATTTCTTTCTGAGAAAAGGGACTTAATCTTAATCTTTTTATGATTAACATCAAAACATACAGAATCGCAATATCGCAATACATATAAAATCGGTTAGAAATATCATTGGAATATCAAACAGGGAGGTCTGTGGCAATTCCCAGCCCTATATTTTAGCTCCACTGATGGCAATGTTTAGGGTCAGGTTTATGTTAGGGGGAAGAGTTAATAAAATATACATTCCTGTTGACTGTTAAGTCATTTTCAACTAAAAATACAATTTGCTTTTGGCACCACTCTGTGAACGTTTCACTCAGAAACTGGGGCTTACACATGCCCATACAGTACGTTCAACAACACTACCAGCTTTGGTGGGAGCAGTGATTCAAATTTCAGAAAGTAAAGAAGAACTTTTGACCTACAGCTGCTGAATTCACTGTGAGATCAGTCTGAATCAACGGCATGCCACAGAAGCTGTTTATAGGGCAAACCTTGTATTGAACCTGAACCTTTCCTGTAATTCAATATAGAGAATGACAATATTGAGAAAGACCCAAATTCACATAATTTATTACTGCATCAGCCAAAATCCTGACTGGCAGTGTGATTGGTGCTTTAGGGGCTAATCCAGAGGACTAGATTTTCTGCATGAGCTTTGTCATTAATGTTCACTCTTGTAAGATAGGGCTCAATGCTGAGGGTAGGTGTTATGGGGACGTTAGTTCATATAGGTCAGATACAGGTCTCTAAATACATATGCTTCTGTGAAAACCCCCCAAAATACAGCACAATAACAGAAAGAGCACTGAGGAAGGGATTTTGTTGGGATTTTCAGAATAAGGTCTACAAATGTAGGAAGGTTGAAGGGCTCAGTGTACACTCAATGAGAAGATGTCAAAGAAAGGGGAAAGTTACACAGAACTATCTGTGGAATCAAAAAGCTTTTATCTCTCTCTCTCAAATCATGTGATACATTTTAGGAGAAGTTTTTCAGACAACAAATCAGCAGTCCTTTGTGAATGTTTGACAAGACTGCAGACATCCGCCTTCCATCCAGAGTCAAACTTCTGTCATCCTGCAATTATAAGGATGAGAACTAACAAAAGAGAATCTCATTTAACACTGTTCTTCCAGACTCAGATGCATGTTACTATGAATCCACGTGGCTTTAATCCTTACTATGTGAGTTACAGTGCATGTCTAAATGACAACTTAAAACTTATCAGTTTAGACATGAATTGTTCTATACATATTTCATGACACAGCATTAAGAATTAAATGCCTGACTCTCTACTACCTGACAGATAGCATATCACTGAATTAAGTGTATTGAAAAATCACACTCCCAACGTCCGATATGCATACTTCCCTACTATATAGTATGCCAAATGCAGTATATCAATTGAGGACAGTAATGTACTCTAGTGCATACTCAAGCATACGCCATATGCCCACCTGTCTTTCTTAGGATAATGCATTTACTCATCTAAAACGAGTTATAATACGTAGCCTATTTGGCCGGCAAAACAAGAAGTAGGATTTTGACCCATAACTTTTCATTCTACTGACGCGATACCGCAGCACCGTTGAGGGAATAATGCTTTTTTTATTTTAAAAGTGCACAGAGATTCCCTCAAAATGTGCACAGAGCAGTGGAAGGCCGGAGCGCTGAACCAACAGCCTGATGTAAAAAATAAATCGGCAAATGTGTGCTGATTTTTCTTTAGTCGAAATCGGAATACGTTGACCGAATTTGAAAACACTGCCTCCAGAGGCTAAAGTGGTAAGTGTTTCAGAGCATATATACAAGTGTGACATCCATTTATATCCAGGAGAGGTCACCAGAAGCAAGTTGTAAAAATAATTGTTTTCATCTGTAAAACATTGAAGAGAAATGTTCATTTTGGTGAAAATAAATTCATGAGACACTTTCCATGAGTTGAGACTCTCTCTCACTACTGGATCGTGGCATGACATTGTCGGTGCAGAACGCTTATGATTATACCATATGCCAGATCCAAGCAGATCAGACGTTTCATTTTCATTTTGCTGTGTTAGGAAAAACTTACTTATTAAGCTTGCTCTTATGCCAATAAAACAAATCACTCATATATGCCTTTTCTAGTTTTGATACTATGATAGAGGGGATATTGGGGTGTATGTATTTGCTGTGATGGGAAACAATCCAATTAGACTAAATTAACATATTTATTTTACCTTAAGCATCTGCTAAATAATGCCTGCTGCAAGCATGATGCATACATTTACAAGTGTGATTCCAACGCTATGTTCATTTATTCAGCTGGCTAGTGAAACAAAAACCACTACTGCATTTTTCTGTCATGCTTACTTGGTATTTTTAAATGTAAATTTTATATCACAATTCTTGCGGCCCGAAAAGCGCTGTATCATGGATTCTAGACTTCATGGGAGGACAATAATTAATTATTAATGAATTAATAATTAAATGGTTAATCTGGTTTTCACTTTCATTTATCCTTTTATTTATTTATTTAAAATTGGCAGAACCTGCCTCCCATAATACTTTTGAAAATTTGTTTATTTTAACGTTTATAAACTAGCACCATTCACGTCCATTGTAAGTGCTTTACTGTAACTGCAATTTTTGCTTTTTTTAAATAAATGAGGGCTGAGTAAAACATATTTTTTGTGGTAATCAATATAATGGCACAAATGCTGTCAATTGAGCTTAACTTGTTGAACCTGGCCAATCCCTTTAATAATTTGTATTTATAATACTTTACTTATTCAATTTGAATTTGACTATTTTGTGCAGACAAATTTATGTGATGATATAGTATTAAGTCATCCATGAAAACTTGAAGCAATAGACGAAATTACAAAGAATTACAAAAACTGTAAAACACTATCAATAGAGAATTAAATAATTTTACTGCCAGTCTTTCTGCTTAACTGCTGTATTTAGACACCTTAATTCAGGTGGATGGAAGGCACCTGCAGCTGCTTTTCCACAACTCCAAAATTGCTATGTGATTTTGTCTCCTCTGGAGGTTTATTCTGTACAGTATAGTATCAGAAAGTAAAATGCGAGTCCCCCACAACCCAGCGGTCTACTGCTGTATTTAATACTTATGTGAATAGCCTATTCCAGAGTCTTGTTAAAATACGGTTACTGTAATATTCAGATCTGCCATGCTATCTCACCACACAAGATGGATTAAGCCTGCCACAGATGTTTAAAAATAGTCCAGAGTGCACACACACGCACACACACACACACACACACACACACACACACACACAGACTTAAACATGCATATAAAACACACTCCATTTGTCAACCCACAAAGTTGAAGATTGTCTCTGTAGAAATAGATTTTTAAGAGTTTTACATAAAGAGCGTGTTTGAGGGAAGCTTGTTGTGGAAGGGGACGGGTGCAGCTGACAGATCTACACTGGGGAAATGAAAGATTATGGGATGTAGCTGACAGAAATTTGCAAGTGTGGGAGTTGTGTCATTAAAAGTATTGCTTTGAATGAAAACATTCATGTGCTTTTCTGCAGGCCATCTTATGGACTAAATGGGTGTATTTGTAATTGCTTTTTTCAATGTTAGCTTAAAACAATTTGGCCTTATTACTGAATAAGAATATATAGAATAGACAGACAGATCGAGAGACGGACGGACGGACGGATGGATGCATTTGAAAGAAGGAGGTTTGGGTTGAAGGGTTGACAGTTCTTTTACCCCACATGTACACTTTGATGTCTATCTCTTTCAATAGCATCTCTATGAGAACTGTGTGGCACATTACAGTTTTGAAGTGCAACTGCACCTTCACACATCAAACAGGGCTTCAGCGTGTATTAGAAGCCCCCCTGCCTTCAGATGATAGAGATCCTGCAAGCCCTTTCAAGCTCTTAGGACTTTTAAAGGAAAGGAGCACAGGGATTAAACACATAGGTTCAATAACAGTTAAAATCCCATAACAACAAAGGGACAGCAAAGGGCATTTGAAGAGAATTGTAGAATATGATTCAAGCCATATGTGATATGTTGATAGCGTGATGTTATAATGATTTGTAATGCAATATGTACAGTATGAAAATCATTTCTTAGGTGTGAAATTGCAGACACCTTAAGAAGGGTTAGTTCACCCCAAAATTACAATTCTGTCATTATTTACTCACTCTTATGTTGTTCCAAACCCAAATGGTTTTCTTTCTGTTGTTGAGCACAAATGGAGATGTTAGGCAGATTGTTCACATTGCTTTTGTACTTTTATAAACAATCAGAGTAAATGGGGACAGGTGTTTTTAAGCTACAAAAAGGTCAAAACTTTTGTCAATTGTGTTCTCAAATGTAATGTGTGTTTGCATATTTTCAAATATAGAGATTAAGATGCATTATGCTATGTTTGAGATCAGTGATGACAAATATCTGTCATGTCATGTAACTGAATGTGAATGCCCCAATTTGAATACATTATACAATATTTGAATTTGAGTTGCTTTTTTCGACCTTTTGGAGCTTCACAGTGCCAGTCCCTATTCACTTTCAATTTAAAGAGCAATTTATTTTAGTCAGATCTCACATTGAAATCAGAAACAGTAAGTTGACATTTCTTTAGCTAAAATTGGTCTCTGTTTACTGAAATTTGAAACACTGCACCTTGTGGCCAAAGAGGTAAGTGTTGTTTGGTATATGGGTACATGAGCTCCATTTTCCAGGTGTTATGTGTACGGAGGGGCAACAATAGCAAGTTGTGAAGCAAATTGTTTTCAGCTGTACAGGCAGTGACTACGTTTCCATGAACACCAGAAAGCGAGAAAGTGGTGTTCCTGTTTACATGCACTGTTTAAGCGGCATAATCTTTACTCCCATATACATGCAGCTCAGTCTGTAAGCAACTTTCTCCACAGCAACACAATTTCCTGTGACGCTTGTGTAAATAACAAACATTTTCTCTGGTGCTCCGCTTTATTTTCAAATATTCCAGAGTTGTTACTGTGTTGTTCCTTCATTTTCTATCACGACCTGCAGCGGAATTGCGCTTCAATAGTGGGGTTTCCCTCTTACATAAAACTGGATTTGCTTGAGCACATAAACGCAAACGTAAGATATAGTTAATGTTTTACGTTGGTGTGTATAAATGTTTAAGTGTTGCATTGTATGTGCTTTTTCGACTGTACTCTCAAAAATTTTGAATTCTTTCCACTGTGTTAACTTGTTGTTGTGCTCCATCCTTTGACATTTGTTATCCGGTGTGTTCACACACATGCGCACTCCTTAAACACTTGTTAGAATGGCGCTAATACATTTACATGATCACATAAACCCCATTCTGTTGGTGAAACCAGGTGTGTTGAATTACTTACTCTTAATAAGTGGCGTAAACGAAACAGCGTTGTTGTTTACGTGACGTTTCAGAATGTTGCTTTCTACAAAAACCCTGGAATAAACAGTTTTCTTAAGTGCATGTAAACATGGTCAGTAATACAGTGTAGAGGAAGGCATGCTTTATAAACTGTACACTAAACCTAACCATCAGTGGAGCAAAAATTTAATGTTAGAGGGAAAAATGCATCCTCCGAATTGCGCTCCTCATTGATTATGCAAAGGCGATTACTTCGTGGTTTCAATTCGGTATCCGAACCCGGGTCTCCCACACTGATGATGCAAAGAGCTTGTGGTCACAAAATAGGGGAATGTAAACACACTGGAGCTGATGCAAAGTCTTATAGGAGATGCTGCTTGTCAGTCAGTAAGCATATTGTGGCTGATCCTAGGGTACCAGAACTCTCAAAAACAACATATCGACCTCCCATGTGTTGAAAATGTCTCATTTTGTATTTCACGGAAGAAAGGGTTAATCCTAAGTGTTTGGACATGGGATGATAATTTTTTTTTGAGTGTACCTTTGTATTACGCTAAATAATTTTGGAGCGAAACTGTGTAAATGGTAAATCCATTTATATATATATAAAAAAATAAAAATAAATAACTGTAAGTATAATGTATATCACTGCAGATGTATTATTAAAAAACATATGCTCTTTAAAATTAAGCTCCAAAATTAAACACTGTAATTACAATGGAAAGTGTCTTATGTAATAATGCTTTGGCAAATCACTGAGCATATGGTCATCAGATATAAATGCCATGTGAGAGGAAGTTTTAATGTGATTCATCCGTTATCTCACTGTAGGACAGAAAAAGTATGGATGTGTTATCTATTTCTCTTAGAGCACTGTTTTATACTGGCTGTCATGACCATGTTAGTTTAATCTCTCTATATGGAGCTCACAAAGAGACAGTTAATACTGGAAAACGATTAATTAGCTAGCTCTCTTTGAAGAACTTTTTAACTTATCTTTCCTATTATTTGTCAATGACTAAGAAATACCCATCTGTTCCTATCAGCAAAAAGAAAAAAGAAAAAAAGTGCTTTGACTATAACTTCAGGGAAACATTGCCTACTTTATTTATTTAATATTTTACCATAAAGTCAGAGCACAAATTCGCAAGCAAACAACATCAAAGGACTGACAATTTCCATATAGAGCTAGGGAATCCTTTTTTGGAGGTCCCTTGATGTCCTTGATAAATTTGTGTTGTTTGAGATAAAATATAAAGGGAAAAAAGAATCCCTAACGGAGAAAACGTAAAAAAAAGCAACAATATAGAAATATATGCTAAGTATGCTTATTACACAGCTCTCTGGAGTAAATTATTCTGATTGTCAGTCATGATATTGTGTTGTCAAATATTTATTTTTAGTGACTGCTAAACTGTATAATTGTTTGTTGTCCAAGGTAACTGATTTCCTACATACAGTAGCTATGCTAGTTTCATGTGTCTGGTCACCCTGTGGTCACTTTCTTCTCACAAAATAAAATACTTTCAACTCAAATCAATATTTCATGTCCATATATTTATTATTTGGTAAGTAGCTCTGTAATAAGCAGTATAATGTGCAAATTCACGTTGGGGCTCTTATCACTCTGTTTGAGTTTGCATAGACAATGAAATGTACAGTATTAACTTATTGACAGCATCTAAAGAGTAAGTATAATTTTACGTATAAACACCTTTAGAGACATACAAATGTTTATGAATCCTTATTTTGAATTAATGGAATTAACTGGATGAATTGATTGCATATATAATCAATTAGATTAATTAAATGTTCAATGCCATTACATTTATTTACTAAAAATTATACATTGATGTGACAAAAAAGGAGTTTTCTTAATATGCTGCAGCTTAAAGAGGACTTTGAATGAAGCATGTTGTCATTGTACAGTTTTTTGCTATTTTGTTCCCCCCAATAAATAATTGTGATTACATTTATCTGCATTTTTTATATAATAAAGTAATGGTTAGGGTTATGTTCAGGGTTTGGAGTGGGATTAGAGGCTCATACATATCTAAACAGTAGCATTTTGTTACTAAAATAATTGTCACTGTACATTTATCTGCCTGTTAATTTTTTTTTATATTGTTGTATTTACAGTATGTACAGTATATGTACAGTATCTCACAAAAGTGAGTACACACTTCACATTTTTGTAAATATTTGATTATATACTGTATTTTCATGTGACAACACTGAAGAAATGACACTTTGCTACAATGTAAAATAGTGAGTGTACAGCTTGTATAACAGTGTAAATTTGCTGTCCCCTAAAAATAACTCAACACACAGCCATTCATGTCTAAACCGCTGGCAACAAAAGTGAGTACACCCCTAAGTGAAAATGTACAAATTGGGCCCAATGAGCCCAATTTTCCCTCCCCGGTTTAATGTGAATCGTTAATGTTGCTAATTAGAAGGTCACTGGTTCGATCCCCACAGCCACCACCATTGTGTCCTTGAGCAAGGCACTTAACTCCAGGTTGCTCCGGGGGGATTGTCCCTGTAATAAGGGCTCTGTAAGTTGCTTTGGATAAAAGTGTCTGCCAAATGCTTAATTGTAAATGTTACAAGGTCTCAGGTGTGAATGGGGAGCAGGTGTGTTATATTTGGTGTCATCACTCTCACACTCCCTCATACTGAACACTGGAAGTTCAACATGGCACCTCATGGCAAAGAACTCTCTGAGGATCTGAAAAAAGAATTGTTGCTCTACATAAAGATGGCCTAGGCTATAAGAAGATTGCCAAGACCCTGACCTGCAGCACGGTGGCCAAGACCATACAGCGGTTTAACAGGACAGGTTCCACTCAGAACAGGCCTCGCCATGGTCGACCAAAGAAGTTGAGTGCACGCGCTCAGCGTCATATCCAAAGGTTGTCTTTGGGAAATAGATGTGTGAGTGCTGCCAGCATTGCTGCAGAGGTTGAAGGGGTGGAGGGGTCAGCCTGTCAGTGCTCAGACCATACACCGCACACTGCATCAAATTGGTCTGCATGGCTGTCGTCCCAGAAGGAAGCCTCTTCTAATTATGATGCACAAGAAAGCCAGCAAAGAGTTTGCTGAAGACAAGCAGACTAAGGACATGGATGACTGGAACCATGTCCTGTGGTCTGATGAGACCGAGATAAACTTATTTGGTTCAGATGGTGTCAAGCATGTGTGGCAGAAACCAGGTGAGGAGTACAAAGACAAGTGTGTCTTGCCTACAGTCAAGCATGGTGGTGGGAGTGTCATGGTCTGGGGCTGCATGAGTGCTGCCGGCACTGGGGAGCTACAGTTGAAAACAAATCAAATCACTTTTATTGTCACATGACCATATACACAAGTGCAACAGTAGGTGAAAGTCTTGTGTGGAGTTCCGAGCAGCATAGCAGTCATGACAGTGACGAGACATATACCAATTTACAATAAACAACAGATTTATACAACACAACACAAAAGTAGTAAAGTAGTGAGGGAACCATGAATGCCAACATGTACTGTGACATACTGAAGTGGAGCATGATCCCCTCCCTTCGGAGATTGGGCCACAGGGCAGTATTCCAGCATGATAACAACCCCAAACACACCTCCAAGATGACCACTGTCTTGCTAAAGAAGCTGAGGGTGAAGGTGATGGACTGGCCAAGCATGTCTCCAGACCTAAACCCTATTGAGCATCTGTGGGGCATCCTCAAATGGAAGGTGGAGTAGCACAAGGTCTCCAACATCCACCAGCTCCGTGATGTCGTCATGGAGGAGTGGAAGAGGACTCCAGTGGCAACCTGTGAAGCTCTGGTGAACTCCATGCCCAAGAGGGTTAAAGAAGTGCTGGAAAATAATGGTGGCCACACAAAATATTGACACTTTGGGCCCAATTTGGACATTTTCATTAAGGGGTGTACTCACTTTTGTTGCCAGCGATGTTGAGTTATTTTGAGGGGACAGCAAATTTACACTGTTATGCAATCTGTACACTCACTACTTTACATTGCAGCAAAGTGTCATTTCTTCAGTGTTGTCACAAGAAAAGATATAATCAAATATTTACAAAAATGTGATGTGTGTACTCATTTTGTGAGATACTGTACATATAAAAAACAGGCAAGTTTCAGATGTTTCCATTGGCAATATACTTTAATCCAGATATTATGTTTCAGACAAACATGTACATGTAAATGCTACGTATGAATTACAAACAATAATGAGATCAGGAAATAAAGAAATTAAAATGTTCACCTCCAGGATTCCACTAAAAGAATGCATTTAAAAATAAATGCAGATTAAATAAAATGGTTTATAATGAATCTCAACATCGCCAGCAGCCTGGAAAAGCATCTTGCTTTGGCATAGACTTCTCTTAAACAACATATGTCACTAAATCTCAATGTCACTCAATGAAAACCTGTGGCAATTCTTTAATCAGATCTGTTCCTGGCAAGATATGTAAAAAAAAAAAAATTGTTGAGCCAAGCTCAACTTGAACTCAATTATTTTTACAAAACTATGAAAAATTTATAAGATTAAAAGAAAAAAGTTGTCTACAGAAAATCTCTTCCATGTCATTTAAAAGACAAAAGAAAGTATAATTTTATTTTTATGAACATTTCATGAGCAGTGGGCTGAAAGTTATAAATATGTAAATTATACAGCAGGTGTAGTTTAAGGCAGGTTGGTTCTTGGTTGATTTGAACAAAATGTTAAATAAAATATCAGCTGCTTGGAATTACCTTGTTGGCAGAGTTGAATGATGAATATTTTAAAATCTAGTAATTTGAAAACAGAATCACTTGTTAAATACATACAGATATTATGAAAAGCAATATTTTGGAAGCCACACTTCTGTAAATGTATTATAAAGTGGATCATTTTATATTAACGTCTTGGTTACTGTCATAACCTCCATTCCCTGATGGAGAGAACAAGATGTTGTGTCTATGTAGTGACACTAGGGGTCGCTCTTGGGAGCCCCAAACACCTCTGATCTTTGAGAAAAGGCCAATGGGAATTGGTGAGTGAAATTTGCATGCCACTCCCCCGGACATACGGGTATAAAAGGAGCTGACTCGCAACCACACATTCAGGTATTGTGCTGAGGAGCCGAGACAGGGTACCGGACATTTCAGTGGGTAGTACAGTGTTGTGGCAAGAGGGACACAACGTCTCATTACCTCCATCAGGGAATGGAGGTTCCGACAGTAACCAAGACGTTTCCGATCTGTCACTCACTCAACGTTGTGTCGATGTAGTGACACTAGGGTTCCCTATACAAAACACCACAACTAGCTGAACTGTGTTATGTGAACTGCCGATGCAGGAGCAATAACAGGTGCACTCGGCCTGCAAGTAGCCACCCCCAACACTCCAAAAAACTTTGTATAATTTCCCACATTCCTGGGTGGGGGAGACATATCTAGTATCGGAGCAGGCCACACCAGATCCGGCATTTTCTCCCAATGTTTTCTATCGCAGCATTTCAATTTTCGGCTGGGGCCTTTTAATGCTTTTTATGCGCGTTTATGCTTTTATTATTTCAGGAGGAAAAGACACTGCGGAGACCAAATCCTGCCTGAACACCAACACCAACTTGGGAACAAATGCAACTTCAAGGCATATGGCTGCCTTGTAGAGGGAGACCTGGCCTGAGTGACAGTGTCTACCACCACTGGTGGCAGGCCACCTAGATCTTCCGTGTCCCGTCCTGGGGCCAGACATGGAGATTCCAGATGTCTGGGCACGGGTGCCAAATGGTGCCCCGTCCCTGAGAGAGGAAGCCCTGTCTCAGGGTAACTTGCAAGGAAAGGGCTGTGGCGAGGAGCGTGAGATCCGAGAACCAAGTCTGAGTGGGCCTGTTCCTCGTCCTCCCTGACCTTGCACAAAGTCTGTGCATGCTGTCTCACTGGGGGGAACGCACATTTGCGCAGCCCCCGGGGTCAGATGTTTGCCAACGGGTCTGTGCCTTGGATCAATGGCAAAAGCCTCCGCAGGGCAAGCAGTACCGCTAACAACATGAGGCAGTTGATATGCCAACACAGTTGCGGTCCTGTCCAGGAGCCAGCGGCTGCGTGCCCATTGCACACGGCTCCCAGCCTTGCTTGGAGGCTTCTGTCATAACCACGACGTGCCTGGACACTTGCTGTAAGGGAACCCCTGCCCATAAAAATGAAAGGTCTGTCCAAGGGCTGAAGTAGTGGCGGCAGATTGGCATGATGGCCACGCGATGTGTGCCACGGTGCTATGCTCATCTCGTGACTTGAGTCTGAAGCTGGTGCTGGAGCAGTCTCATATGCATCAACCCAAGTGATGCGGCCGCTGCCGAGGACGTCATATGTGCCAGGAGCCTCTGAAACTGTTTCAGTTTGTTAATCCACATGCACTCGCTCGTGAGGCACGCTATTATAGAGACTGAGTCGACTCCATCCCGAGAAAAGAGATGCTCTGAACAGGGGAGAGCTTGCTCTTTTCTCAATTGACCTGATGCCCCAACCGGCTGAGGTGCTGAAGCACTAGATCCCTGTGCGCACACATCAAATCTCGAGATTGAGCTAGAATCATCCAGTCATCGAGGTAGTTGCGGATGCGAATGCCCACTTCCCTTAATGGGGCAAGAGCTACCTACACAACTTTCATGAAGACGTGTGGCGACAGGACAGGCAGTGGCAAATTTATCTCTCTGCGAATTAACCGCTTGTCTCCAAAGAAAGAATCTGAATGAGTTGTTGCGAGCCAACTCCTTTTATTCCCGTCTGTCTGGGGGAGTGGCATGAAAATTCCACTCGCCAATTTCCATTGGCCTTTTCTCAAAGATCAAAGGTGTTTCAAATAGGGAATGCATGATAGCAGCTGGTACTTTTGACTTTCAAAAAGGTCATTATTTTTTCAGAAATTGCTACTTTTAGGAACAGGTACAACTTTTTTATATACTGTTGTGCGGTTGCCTAGCAACAAGCAGAGGTGGGTTTCCCAAAAGCTATGCTGCACATTGAACATTGAGTCCACTGTATAGAGCTCTGCTAGTTTAAACTGTAGTTTAGAGTGTTCCACAATTTCCCCCACCTTTCATGTTCTTTAGATCCAATTTTCTTATAAATTCTTTTCAACTCTGCTGAGAAGTGTTTCTATGTTTATCGTCAAAACAACTGGCTCAAACTTGACAGAAATGCCATAAAATTACTTATTCGTGCAGAGTTCATTGTTCTTTTTTCCAAAGAAGTACTACTGTATCAGTGGTGGCTGCTGGTCTTTCAAAGAGCGGAAGCTCATTTTCGGCCTACATTACAAACTTATTTACCCTATTTTTTGCACTAAATCAATCTTAGGTGTTGATCTGCCCTGCTGTTTAATTCTAATTTTTTCCTCGTAAGGAAGACTTTCAAATGGCTTCGCCAAAATCAGGTCGACAATATTAGCACCGTCTGCCATCGTGCGCAGTTTCACCCGTACGACGCTAGCCTAAACCTACTGTATGAATGAATGAATGAACGAACGAACGAACGAACGCTCTAAAACAAAATATATTAAACTTGGTAAAACTGAAACAAGGAATGTGGTGTATAATTGTGTGAAATGTATTATGCAAATTGACTAGCAATTTCGCCAAACAAATATAAAGAAATAGGTTGCAGCAGTTTGTCTTTCGACTACACTTGAGAAATCCGCGATGGGACTGAGCGCGAAATAGCTTCAGTGACTTCTTATAGTACAGATTCGCTGTCAATCAAAAGGAGATGCAGTCTTTCGACAGATCCTCCAATCATCATGCGGAAGCCCACTCCTCATTCACCCCCAGAGACGCTGAGCGTCCGTGGGCGGGACATAATCGCAGCATTTATCCAATGACCGTCTATTTTCGAGCACTGAAAAAACTGTTCAGAGCAGCCCCATTGAAGTCAATGGACGCTCGGCTTCAACAGGGAAATGCACTGACGCTTACGGGAATGTATGAGAAGTAAATAGAGTCAGCCGACCTGCTATATGTAATGTAGCTGATTCTGAACGAACTCGTCTTCGAGATGAACGTATTCTAACGCATTTTTAGTCAATAAATTGTTTACACAATAGTACATATTTGACCATTATTTTTTTGACATTATAGGGGAAGCTGAGCTTCCTTTGCAGTCTTAAAGAAATCCCCACTGTACTGTATTGTGTATTTATTACATAATAACACTATGGTATTTCCTGCATTGTCCTTAAAGCTGGTGTGCTATATCTGTGCCACTAGCATCACCAAATGGAATTACAAATATAAATATTGTTTTTAAACAGCTTTCCAGAGCTTTCCCCCTTTTGTAGTGTATTATAATACCACTACAAATTGGAATCTTCAAACAAACAGCGCAGTGTTCTAACATCACAGCTTTTGCATATTAAGCTGAGAAAGGAGAAATATTTTATCATTTAAAAAATTACTCGGCTTTAAATCTCAGTCTTCAAAATTGACTCAATTCTAATTTTGTTATTTAAACACTATACAAGGGTTTGGTAGGCTACATATTTGCAAACACATGTTGATAAGCATTAAACCTTCCATTTACATGTGGGTTTAGTCTCTGTATGATGGGCATCCATTTAAAACTCTTAAATAATCACCTTTGCTTAATAATTACTACATTGTCAATCAAAGCAGGATTTTTCATATCAAATGTTGTATTAATGCACATGAAGTAACACGAACTAACAATGAGCATTTGTATATTTCCATTCAAAATCTTCTTCCTTCATTATTTAGAGAATAAAGTTGCTTTCGGAATCTGTTGCAGTAGTCTTATTTGGACAGCAGTAATGTCATTTGTTGTATTTTGCTCATATTTTCTGTATAATTTCCTTTACTCAGAGGAGCAATAGATTTAATGTGCTGTTTTTGTTTGGACTCTGTGCCAATTAACCATTTATCAAACCTAGAGCGAAGTTAGCGAGGCACAGTAACGGATACTCGTATCCACGCTCCGTATTGAATACATTATTTGGATTCATAGTAATATCTAGCTGACAGAGTGGCTCATATTTCATAATTAGGAATATTACATTATAGCATGACAAGTGGAAAATTGCAAATGACTTAATGATGATGTATAGTGCATATATGGCTAAACGATATGGCTCAACCAACCATATGCATTGCAGCAATCTACAGATGCAAAGGAGCAGCTCTATGCTGAGAGTATTTAAGGAGCAGGAAGTGAGTTATTGTTGGGAAAACCAATATTCATCTCTTTTCTTTCAGTGTCACTTTGGTGTAATGATTTTAATATCTGTCTCTTTTAACAGTGTTGAAGAGTAATTATTTCTTACTCTGTTTTCAATATTTGGAGTATAAAACTTACGGATTTATGAGAGTGTGTGGTTGATGCTATGTGTGATGCTCTTCCTCAGAAATCCGGGAGGCATTCAAGGTGTTTGATAGAGATGGGAATGGATTCATCTCAAAGCAGGAACTTGGCATGGCCATGCGCTCTTTAGGGTACATGCCCAATGAGGTCGAGCTAGAGGTCATCATTCAAAGACTCGACATGGATGGTGAGGAGAGGCACATACTTGACTTGAATTTGGCTTAGAGCCTGTTCCATTCCGACTACTTTCTTGTTTGTCCCTCACTGTTTTTTAGCACCTCACACATTTTAAGATGCCATGTCAGTTAAAGAACTGTAACTTTAAAAAAAAATGTCCAATCATTGAACTGCATCTAGCTTTTTTTTTTTAAATGCAATAACACGTTTTCTCTAAATGGCACTTTAGAATTCAACTGATTAGTCTAGACCTGGGCTGGACTGGCAATCTGGCACACCAGGCATTTTCCCGGTGGGCCGATGCACTTTAGGGCCGATATGGGGCGGACTGGCCAGCGGGAGAACCGAGCAGGCTGGTGGGTCGGCCGTGAAACGTGCAGAATGGGCCGCAATAAGCAAAAATCCACACAGCCGCGATATGCAGAAAAGGACAACGAACCTTTTGGCCAGTTGCCATGTAAAATCCTGTGCCGATTTCTCTTCCCAGTCCAGCCTGGTCTAGACATGCATGGAGACTTATTTTATATTCCAGAGCAAATTACAACAATAGGATCTTCATATTGTGCTTATACTTGCAGGAGATGGCCAGGTGGATTTCGAGGAATTTGTTACCCTTCTGGGGCCCAAACTCACAGCTGCCGGAATGCCCGACAAGTTCAACGGAACCGATTTTGACTCTGTGTTCTGGAAGGTGATTATTAGCCACTTCCCTGTTATTTCAAGTGACAAGAGGCACAAAGTCTGCTGACTCTGTCTGTGCTACACAGAGATTCAATCTGGTATATATTCTGATATATGATTGCTGTTTTAGCCAATTGCTGTTGATTGCTGTCTTTAAACATGTAAAAACAATAACAAATTAATTGATCTCTTTCTCTACTTTTTCACTTCTAATTCACTACTCTAGCTTACTCCTAAAACTTTGTGTTGTGATACTGCAAATCAGGGGCGATACTAGGATTTCAATCTAAGCAGGGCTCAGCCCCCAATGACACCATTAGATAGAGATTAGATAAGTGTTTTTACATTATTCAAGATAGCCAGCTAATATTCATTCAGAATATTGTAATTTTCTATTAAATACACACAAAGTTATAAAAAATTACTGAAACCATTTAAAAAAGCCTTATACTATATATACTGTATGTATGTATAGTGTGATTCCAAAAATAGACTTTCATTACAGAGTAAAAAAGCAGAGGTATTCCATGGAGCATCTAAAATTACACTTCAGAATCATGCATTTTTTTATGCAGTTTCTGTTCTTCTTATCACTTTGAGTGATGGCCTCTTTATCTAATGAAATCATCTTATGCCTCCCTAGTTTCATCTTCCCCGTCTCCCTTCTAGCTGGTCACCCTTGACCCCAACTTGCTTCAATGATGGCAAAAGCATTACTATTTCCTTTTATATGTATTAAACACACTATCACTTCATATGGTTACATATTTTATATTGACTAACTATCATTCCTTTCTACATTCATTTGATTAATATATTAAATTAGATTAAACCTTATTACAGTCATTGGTTACACACATTCTTATAAAATGGAGAGTTGTATGTCCACCCACATACAAATTCCATCTCATTTCTAGCACTGATTAACGCACATATATCATCTGCCTTTTTTGGACACCAGGCAGTTTCTGTCTCTTACATTAAATCATCCTTTTAGTATCCTCACACACATCTCCTTTAGAGTCATTCAGAGTTTAACAGAAAGAGGCTGTAAGTTTCCCTAGTGAAGACCAGCTGCATTTTTCCATTGATTTGCACTTTGATTATCAAACTGAGTAAATTATAATTAAACCAATAAATTAATGATTAAATATCTAACATATTGAATAACAATTATAATTCAGTTATTCATAGCGCATTGATTACACATTGTCATTTTTACGTTTATGCATTTGGCAGACGCTTTTATCCAAAGCGACTTACAGTGCACTTATTACAGGGACAATCCCCCCGGAGCAACCTGGAGTTAAGTGCCTTGCTCAAGGGCCCAACAGTGGCATCTTGGTGGTGCTGGGTCTTGAACCCCTGACCTTCTGGTCATTAACCTGAGCCTCAACCACTGAGCCTCAACCACTGAGCCACCACTGTCCCCATGATTTTTAGATGAAATGAGTCACTTGTTTTACTCTTAATTTATCCAGCACATTTCCCTCTTTGTTAAAAGAGCTGACCGAACTAAACGAACAACATCCCTCTTCTCCTTCAATCAGTTAAAACACGCTGGTCCTCGCTCATTCATGAATCGAATGAGGAAATGTGGTGTATTCGTTCAGTGAGTCAAACCAATTATATCCTCCTTCACAGCCCGCACTCTAATGCTATTGGTGTGTACTTTAGTCAGTCTTTACTGGTGGGAAAAGCAAGTGCAGCATTGTGGCTGCCATTGTTTAAAACCCTTGCGTGTTGAACCTCACAGATTTTTAAGGGGGGCTGAGATAGTGTGACCAGACTCCTGCTTGTGGAAAACGATACAGCCCACTCCCAGCAAAAATCTAATTGACCTATCCTAACCTAGGCGAAGATCAATGCAAATTATAGGGTGCAGTTTTTCTCAGTGTGCGCTTGTCTTTCAAGAGCTTATCATAAAATGCAGAGCAGTCCAGTCCAAAATTAAGACGTACGAAAAGCATTGCCTTCATGACTGTTACACTGAGTCAAGATTTATCCGGTGTCCATGCTGCGTTCATTAATGAGAACACACACTCCACAGATGCAGATGTACCAGGCAGGCATAAATCAAACTTCACGACCTTGGCTAAGACTCCGAAAGTGATTGTATTGCTCTCCAGCTCATGAAAAACATCTGTCTATCTCTCAGACACAGCCGTCTTGTTCATGTTCACTCAGTGATGTGATGAGTGGCAATGTTTTTCATACAAGCCCACTTATCAAAGAGCGTGGTTTCGTCAATCAAACTGAGAGCGGGGATTCTGGAGTAGAAGTGTTCAAGGCTGCTCTGAATGTCTTTCCACTCTGGGATGTCTCTCAGTAGAGCCAACTCAAGTTTTTCTGTGTTCTCTAATGAGTGGATCCAATTTAGGAGGTAATCCACCAATGCTGAATAAAAGATCCTCACTGCACAAAATAAATCATCCGCTCGCATGTCACCAGCTTCAACCAGGGCATCCAACTGCTTTTTAATGTCAGAGGGTATGAATGATTCCTCCAGCCTGGCCTACAATACTTTTCTAAGGTCATGAATGTGCTGTTTGCTTGACTGCAAAGCCAATCCATAGTTTAGTGCAAGGATCCCTGAAAATGTCTCCCAGAAACTTTGGGCATATTTTATTGAGAAAGAAAGTATGCATGTAGACCAGGGGTGCCCAATACGTCGATCGCGATCTACCAGTCGATCGCAAAGACAATGCTGGTAGATCGCACAAAATGTAAATGTATTTCGTTAAATTTTAATACAAATAAATATCATGTTTTTCCATATTTTTGTTTCTGTCTGACTTGCACTTGACGAGTACATTTTGACCAGGTGAGATTTTTGTTTATTCAGTTGCCATGACAACTAGGTTCGCGCCTTCCAAGGGCTTCTTTAAACGGCGCGAAATTGCGAAGCAAGCAGTTTTTGAGGCTAGCTACCAGCAGCTAATGCCCGGATTATACAAAACTTTCTGATTCAATTCTGGCTATTGTTTATGTTGTGCTGTAGGTGTTTTGGGTTTAGTGTTAACACTGAATTATATCAACATTGAACATTATTATATATTTTTTTAATTAATTAGAAGATGAATTCCATGTAGGCATAAATGCAGTAGTCCCAACAAGCATTTTTTTTAAACAAAACTGTGTTTTTTTTAGTTGGTAGATCTTATTGAGTTGGTAATTTAAAAGTAGATCATCACGCAAAAGAGTGTGGACACCCCTGATGTAGACCATTGAAAATGTGTAGTGTTCTTTCAAGAGCTGGACCAAGAGAGAGGAAACGTGTTTTGCCATGCTGCAGTCATTTCTGAGAGTCCAGCTGCACAAAAGCGAGTACGTTGCATATGATAGCTTCAGATTTGGTGCGGGCAGAAGAAAATTTTGGATCATACAATATCTTGATCAATTTCACAGTGCAGTCAGCTGACCGAAAACTATGCACAACAGAATGATAAGCAAAAAGTCCTTCACTTGCATGAACCTTGTCAGATTCCTAACTTTGCTTCACAAAAAACTAACACTTGGTGTGTCACACTTACTTTTAGCAGCATCCACATGCTTTTTTGTATGAACATGCTGCGTGATGTCAGTGCAGCCTCCGTGGGCAATGGAAAAGCGAGCTCCACAAATCTCTCACCTCACTTTACTAGGCTCTGTCTGTGACTCCTTTTTTTTTTAGAAATGTTATCTCTTTTATTGTACATTAATGTACATTCACGCTTCCTTGACATTTTTCCAGCCACAATTTCACCTGTGTGCTTTTTCAAACTGACTCTTCAATTAGTTCACTAACTGGACATCTATTGATAGGGGATTGTGATTGGACAGTTTAATCCAGTCATGCACGTCAAATAACATGGTGTGAGATTGAAAAGCCGTATCCTCTTGATTACAATACTCATGTGACTGAGAAAGCCGCAGAGGTGATGGGAGAGAGGAAATACGGGACAAAACACGATTTTTTCAGAATAAGTCAGGACGCTAGAAAAAGTTGAAAATACGTGACTGTCCCGGGAAAAATGGGACATCTGGTCACTCTAGGCTGAGATTAATATTTAGGGGGGCTGAAGCCCTCCTAAATAGGGTCTAGCATCGCCTTTGCTGAAAATATTGTTGGCTCTAGAATGATAAATTGCTTGAGATGTTCCTTAGTTGTAAATCACTTTGGATTAAAGTATCTGCTAAATGATGTAATCTAAATGTAATCAGAAATGCTCTGTATAGGCCTACATCATTTTGTGGCAGCAGTCAAGGTGTGGCTAGTTAGCATGGTCCAGTTAGCCCCTGCTGGTACTGTAGATGCCATAACTATACCATTCTTCTGCCAAAAAGCATCTTTATCCATTGTCATCCATTCTAAATAGCATTTTTTTTCTTTCTGACAAACTCAGAAGAAATACTTTATTTTTTTGTAAACAACCTATAAATTACAGATATCATATTATAGTAGATATTTTACCATTTACAAATTTTTGCATACTTCTAAGGGGTCATTGGCCAGCCGGGTATTTGCTATTGAGATACTGCATTCCATTCAAAGTTGGAAGTGAGATGTTCTGACTTGAAATCTCTGATCTCCGACATATTAGGCATTGCATTGCCCGATGCCTAAAAAAATGACATCAATTCAACTCATTTTATTTGTATAGTGAAAATCAAGCCATAAAATTATTGCCCCAGTGAGCAAGCTAAACGTGACAGTGGAAAGATGTTAGTTTATGGAGAAATATAACCTGTGTCAGTGCCCATGACATGGGTAACTCGCACATCTGTGAGAACACCATGAATGCAGACAGACAAGTACAAATTTTGGAGCAACATATACTGCCATCCAGCACCGTATTTTTCAGGGACGTCCCTGCAACTTCAAACTACATTTTGCTCAGATTACAAGTGCATGGCTGTGTAAGCAGAGAGTGTGGGTGCTAGATTGGCATGCCTGTAGCCCTGACCAGTCTCCAATTGAGAATGTGTGTTGAATTATTATGTGCATTAGATGGCAACGAAGACCCCTTACAGTTATGCAGCTAAAGACCTACAAAATGGATGAATGGGAGAAAATCCCACTTTCTAAACTTTACAGATTTGTGTCTTCAGTGCCCAGTGTAATTTTCAAAGGACAGATTGCTATCAAACATGTCACCCAAGTAAAAAAAAACTAATGGCAATGCTCCCTTTAACTTAGCAGGTATGCGATTGTCAGCAGATATGTCTCCTACAGTACCAACCAAATGAATAAACAATTCTGCATGCTAGCATTTGTTTTGCAGGTGTACAATTATCAATATAATGTCAAATGTAACATATTTTACTCTCCTGTCATTGCAAATGTTTGACAAACAAGTTCAGTTTTCTTGTAATGTTGCATTTTTGGCTCATTGATGGATATTATTTATTAAAAGTGAATGTTTGTCATTATCTCTATACATCTCCCTGGATGCCAATATGGTTGCGTGACATCATGCACCTGTTTCCAAGTTGGAAGTCCAGCTGCAAGTGGCAGATTTTAAGCATTCAGGATTGCTGACATTGGGTTGGCTGACATGTTTTTGAAGGGCAGAGTTTTGGAGACAAAACAGATTAAATTTGTCTTACAGTACCTCTAATGGTCTTCTTATCTTTTCTAAAAATCTACACATCTACATACCTTTCAATATAGATTTGTTGCAATTCCAGATAATAACTTTAAGCAACAGCCATTAATAATTTCATGACATACTCTTTCCCTGCTTGTCTTTGAGTGAGTAGAGCTGAATATAATTTGTAAGAACGATATGGTGATTCTCCCAAAGGTTTTGAGCTTGTAATCACATCTTGCTGCTGGTGCAGTTTTGAGCTGTGCTCTTGACCTTAAATAATTACAGGGACCTCCGTCTTAAACATTCCACTTTGCAAATAAGAGTTCAGAGACGTTAATGTTTATGCATTGGTGTCTATGTGTAAAGTCAAGATGAAATCAAAATTGACCCTATGTTCCTGGTCTTACTGTGTGAAATTTATCAATGCATGTTATTCCAAAGAAACAAAATGTTTGTCTTTGTAATCTTGAATTGAAATGTAATAACTTGTTCTGCTCCTGAAGCAACTTTCTTTAAAAAAAAATAAATAAATAAAAAAACGTTTGTGGGGATTCCCCATAACCTCAGTAATGTACTTGATTGCTTGAAGTTGGTAGCATTTAAACATCTTCATTTTATGATTTTTTAAGCAAAAGAAGTTCAAGGAAATCTTTGGATTACTCTTTTACTTTATGTATAACTCTAACTTCACTTTATAATTAATAAAATTAATTGTAATATTTTGTGTGCACACATTAATGCAAATTAAGTAAAGCTTAAAAATGTTCTACGTTTCTGAGTATAAGCTATTTATTTTCAGGCTTTATGGTTGTTGAGTCTAGTATTACTACTATTTATTTATTTTGTGTACACAATTCAATCAATTAGTGATGGATAAAATGAAGACACACTATACATGTTTTCCCATTAAAGACCCTGCTTTACTTGGAAATACATCACATCGTGGAAGTTAAATGGGATGCAAATGCAATTTTGTGTTGACTTAAATGATTTAAAGGGAGTTTGTCCAAGTTGTGGCCACAAAGTAGGCTTAAAATGTGAAATTAGTGGCCAATTTGTGCACTTTTGGTCTTATCGGTACAGCTATGTCTCTCTGTTTTAGTGTGATATGCAGAAACTGACTGTGGAAGAGCTGAAGAGACTGTTGTACGACACATTCTGTGACCATCTGTCTATGAAGGACATTGAGAATATCATCATGACAGAGGAGAATCACATTGAAAATCCTGAGGACTGCCAGGTTGACATTGACAGTAAGAATATTTTCACATCTTTTTATACACAGCTCTGACTGAAATGCAAGTTAAACTTAAGTTAATGTTCCCTTGTCATAATCATTAAATACCATTATCATGATCACTTATGTTAAGAATTGCGAGCATTATATTATCTTTTAAAAGTAACTTAAACTGTCGAAAATACATAGGACCAGGTTCTTACATTAGTTCTATGGTGCAGAGGGGACATGAGCACTTCTCCCAAACCTGGTGAGCCAAGCTGTTTACTACCTACTTTGGCAGCTGCCTATTAAGGCAACATCCTTACTGAAATGGAAACTTTTAAGTGAATGGTTTGAAATGATCATCATAAGAAGCAACACGATCAAAGGCCATTTATCCTTGTTATAAATGTACAAGAGACACTGACGGTCACAGTTGATTTAAAATAGTAGAATGTTAGCATGCTGCTAATATTACAACTCAATACTTCACACACAAATATTGGGTTAAATAGTCAATTTGTAATTAGATGGGGTTTTTATTCTATACTTTTCAGCTCTGAATAAAATAAGTGGGCCTACATTTATAATCAACATTTTGCTCAAATATGTTCATCATATTGGTTGGTGCATAATGCATTTTGAGATTTATACGATGAAGACGTTTCCTTTAATTTTGGTGTAACACACGGCATCCAAAAAGTCAGTATAATTACTAACATTTTACACAGCTGCACAAATGACTTTTTGGAATAGAACTTTTTAATATCTTAAATGTCTAAGTAACATCTTACAACCATTGCCAAGCATCTTGATGTGCATCCTGTAGTATCTACAATACTATTAACTTTAAAAAATTGGTAACACTTTACAATATGGGTGCATTAATAAGCATTAATTCATTCTAAACTAATGCACAGATAATATTAAGTTAATATATGACTCATGATTAGCTAAGCCATTAATTAATGATTGCCACATCAGCAACTAATAAAGAGTAGGTCTGATTAATATAATAAGTCATATATGAATTGATATTAATTAAATGTGTCATCATGGATTAATTTCCTAACTACTTATTATATGAACTAATAGTGTTAATTAATGTGTTAATTACCACAATGAGCCAAAGCCATGTATTTGAACTTCCACCCAATATGGGTGCACTATTATGCATTAATACATGCTTAATTACTGCATTATTACTGCAAATTCATGTGTTAATTACAATAATAAAAAAAGAGATATACAAAATATCGCATATATGTAAAATGTGATATTTTGTATATCTCTTTTTTATCTCTGCATCCCACTGTTTTTTATTTTCTTCAGTGAGGCAATGTTTTTGGAAACCAATGTTAAATAAACAGCTTTTATAAAGTCCAGTGATGGTCATTAATGATAAATGAGTTCTCAAGTCATGACTTTTTAGGCAGTACTTTGGCTGTATCAGCATTTGTTTTAGTGAATTATTAACTAATGGTTTGCAAATATATCATTATGTTATGACTTTACTTGTTGAGGCACATGGATATTAACTCATAATTAAGTAATTGTTGTAATTAATGCATTGAATTTCAGTAATAATGCAGTTATTAAGCATGTATTAATGCATATTAGTGCACCCGTATTGGGTGGAAGTGCAAATACATGGCTTTGGCTCATTGTGGTAATTAACACATTAATTAACACTATTAGTTCTTATAATAAGTTGTTAGGGCATTAATCCATGATGACACATTTAATTAATAGCAATTCATATATGACTTAATATATTAATCAGACCTACTCTTTATTAGTTGCTGATGTGGCAATCATTAATTAATGGCTTGGCTAATCATGAGTCATATATTAACTTAATATTATCTGTGCATTAGTTAAGCATGAATTAATGCTTATTAATGCACCCATATTGTAAAGTGTTACCTAAAATTTAAATGTATCCTCCATTCATCCCCATTTCATCCCCTCCAAACTTTATCTCACCTCATTTGTTTGTTTCTCTCCATTTTTTCAGCTGAGAGTCCAACCCAACAGGTGAAGCAAACTTGCGTACGGAAGAGTCTGATCTGCGCCTTTGCGATTGCTTTCATCATCAGTGTCATGCTCATTGCGGCCAATCAGGTGCTTCGCAGTGGCATGAATTAACTGAGTGGACCAATCACAGCCTAGCAAACATACACCAATGACAGAAATGCAAAAAAACAAAGACCACATACTGAAGAAGCAGAACAGTTCATTTTCTATACATGAATTCCAATTGTTATGACTCAAATACTTTGGAGATGAGTTGCAGCTTCCTCTGGAAAAAACTTTTCATAGACAGTTGTTTTGTAATGTAATGCACACATACGTATCAATGTCTGACCCTTCCTACCCACAGAGAATCAAAACAAATCCCTCAAACACTTCTAAAGAATATAAGAATGGAGAAAAGGAGTTTCAAAACTCATTAGAGCATTTGTTTAGTAAAAATTTTACAGACTAATGGATGGTATGGCAAATTTTGTTGTATGGATATCTCCAGCCAAGAATTCTTCTTTTCGATGCATGATGATGCATGGATTTACAATAGTCTGGATGCACCAGTAGAGCTCAGCTGTGCATCCATTAATCTACAATATATATAGATCACACAACAAATTTTGCAGACAAAGACCTGTCTCATATATTTGAAACATTGGAGGAGGAGAGGAGGCCATTTCTGAAATGCAACATCCAATTTACTGATTCCTTTGCATGAGATTAAGGGCTGTTTAGGGCATGCTCATGTCATGTTTGTCTTGTGTTGTCGAGTAACTATTGTGGGTTCTTACCTGTATAGCCAAAAGGGGCGTGAAACAACCCATAAATGATGTTTTACCACTAGTGAACTATTAACTTAAGGGGTTTACATGGATCGGTAGTGATGTTATAATGTTGAATTTCTTTTCACCTGAAATATACTGTACTATGCATTTTCAGGCTTACTTTCGAATGATCAACACTGTTCGTTGGGTCAAATGTAACTGAAAGGAGCTTTCGGATTTAAATGACATGACTGGCATTAAATGATACCAAATGATTATGTAAAACACATCATAAAAGGAATATTTCTGGGTACTACTTTAAAATAGGGTTGCATGTTAACATTAGTTAATGCAATAGCTGTCAAAAACTAATAATAAACAATAATTTAACAGCATTAATTAATCTTAATGGTGGTAATTTTAACATGTACTAATACGTTTTAACATTAAATGTTGTATATGTTAACCTTAGTAAATGCATGAACATTGAACAGTAGTATATCTATAAATTAACATTCACCAAGAGTAATAAATGCTGTAAGTAATGTTCATTGTTTGTTTATGATGCCTAATGCATTAAGTGAACCTTATTGTAAAGTGTTACCGCTTTTTGACATATCAGAAAATGGTTTAATGGTTACTTTTTAATCAAATCAATATCCATTTAAGTTTATCACCAAACATAAACAGATGATCATGATGTTTTCATTTGATTTACAGTGTAAGAAATTTGTGTATTAATATAACCTTAAAGATTACACTGTGCTACATCAGTGTGTTCCTTCATATGAGTGTTTCCATTTGTGCTGATGTTCAGTGTTTTCCTGAGAAAATATATATAGCAGTTTGCTTGCAGTTTGATTAGCTGAGCACAAATGGAACATTTAAAGTGTGAATAATGCAAAAATGTTGAACAAAATTATGTCAAGGTTTGAATATCTAACAGCTGTAAGTGTGTCATTCTGTTGAACGGCATTGTCCAGGATAACATAAAGTTTAAACTCTGCCCAGGCCCTGAATTGATTTAGCTGTTAGTTACAGTATCATGTAACACATCCATTTGAAAGTCCAGGTATTATTAAAATATGCAATGGATTGCAACACCCATCTCAGAGCACACATAAGCACTAGAATCAAGTGACAGTCAAAGAGGAGTCACAGGACAACAATGCACAGGTTTCTCATATAATACAGGCATAATTCCTTGTTCATTAATATAAATGGGAATGTTAACAATGTGTTCTGAAGCAACAAGAAGGCCACAAACATGTCTTATCTTTAAAAAGAGAGCATATTATTTTGTAACACTTTACAATAAGGTTGTATACACTACAATTATTCAATGAATTAGGTATCATTAACTAACAATGAACAATATTTTTACAGTGTTTATTATGTTTGGTTAATGTTCATTTATACATAGACTGCTGTTTCATTTGTATTACTTTGAAATGTATGTTGCATATATCAGATTTCTGTATGGGATAGTTCATCTTAGTTAATAATGCATTTTAACAGATAAATGACGGGCAATGAGGAGGCGGGAACTGGCTGAACCTTTAATGTAAAATGTAATGATATAAGAAAACTTAAAACAACATAAAACATAAACGAACAGACACACATGCAGCTCGGCCGCATCCGTCTCTCTCTCTCTCTCTAACTGGTGCCTCCGGCTCCCCTTTATATTGCTCTCCTGCTGATAAGCTAATTCACGCTGGCCATGCATCATCATGGCGCAGCCATGCCCTCCTCCTCGTCACACTCCTCCCCCTTCCGATTCAGGCTGGGGCGCCACCAGTCTGACCAACTCTCCCTCCCATCTCTGGAGGGGAGACGCTGCCCTTCCGGCAGTGGTCCACCCCGTCTCCTGTGAACATGGGGGGAGAGAAGAGGGGAGGTGTGGGGAGAGGGTGAGTGGAGACACACAGAGAGAGAGAGAGGAGAGAGAGAAGAACTTGTTCGCCGGCTCACGGACACACTGCCGCCTGGTCCACAACAGCTCCTCCGCCCTCTCGCAGACGCCAACTCGCTCCTCCCCGGGAGACGGTAGCCAGTCCTCCGGCCCCTGGCAGATGGAATCGCTCCTCCCCTTCTTCAGTGGACAGCAGCGGTTCCTCTGGCTCTCAACGGCCAGCAGCGACCACTCTGTCCCCAGGCAGATGGCCAAGGCTGCTCTCCTGGTGGATGGCAGTGGTAAGGACTCCAAGACAGCACATCCCTACTCCAACCAGGGTTTCGGCACCACTGTAACAAATAAGGACGGGCAAGGAGGAGGCGGGAACCAGCTGAGCAGTCAACATAAAGGTTTAATGATAAAAATTAACTTAAAACAACATAAAACATAAATGAACACAGACACACGTGCTGCGTGCATCTCTCTCTCTCTCTCTCTCTCTCTCTCTCTCTCTCTCAAACTGGCACCTCCGGCTCCCCTTTATCTTGCTCTCTCGCTGATCAGCTGATTCACATGCATTAACTAATGTTAACATAAAGTATACAGCAGTATACAACGTTAATGTGTTAGTACATACACTAATCCTAACTGAGATTAATAAACACTGTAAAACCATTGTTCATTATTAGTTCATGCTAACTATGAAACTTAAGTTAACTTATACAACCTTATTGCAAAGTTATCTACCTATTATTTAAAACTCAGTCCAGAATATCATAGCACAAACTAATAAGGGAATCCTCATTATATCACAGCCAGATTGGTAGGTGACCTTGTCTCTGTTTTATTTGTTCTTTATAAACCTGATCACGCATGATTATTTATTCAAAACAACTCATGTAGCAAAGAGTGTTTACAAGCACAGCATTGATTTATGCTCTAGCTTTATTTGTAAGAAATTTTTTTAGTTTCAAAATTGGCTTATGCACTTAACAACTTTCTGGGTGACTATATAACTACTTGATACTGACAAAACAGAGTTACTCGGGAGATGCTGACAAATTAACCAAGTCAAAGAAAATGCAAAAAGATGCTGCCTTGAGTAATGTCACAAGAGCGCACGAATATATGTGTTAAAGTGTATTCTTCATCAACGTTTCTTAAAAAGATTCTAATTAATGCTTGGTATCTGGGGGACACCTGTATATGAATCATATATGTTTCATGTTTAAATGGAACATTCAAAGTTCAACTGTATATGGTTCAATTAAATAAATGTTCATTATAAATGTATTTAAGCATATATTAAATGGTAAATGGTCTGCACTTATATAGCGCCATATTTTAACCTTAGCGGTTATCAAAGCGCTTTACACTGTGTCCCAATCACCCATTCACACACACACTCAAACGCACACTCATACACCAATGACGGCAGAGACGCCATGCAAGGCGCTAGCCTGCCATTGGGAGCAACTTGGGGTTCAGTGTCTTACCCAAGGACACTTTGGCATGTGGGCTGGGAATCAAACCACCAACCCTGCGATTAGTAAATATTTTAAGTCTACTAGACAATATGGAAAATGGTATCTGAAAAAGCATACATTTTTTATGAAGTTTTTGGTTTGTGTCATCTTTACTAAATGAGGAAATAGAGTATATATATTGCATATATAACTGTGGATTTTAATGATAATGTATGTTGTACCAAACAATGAAATGTTAAAATGGATGCTTCTCTTTTCTAGACCAGTAGTTTATTGTTTGTAAAGGACTTTATCAAAATAGTATCTTAGTAATTTCACATTAGAATAATTGTTATTATAGTCAGATTATAATTTTTTTTGTATTAAATTAATTATCAAGATGTTTATGTTTATAAGACTTAACCTTTATTTTTGTTAAAGAGATGGCAATATAATGTACGACATAGGCTTTATTAAGTTTTACATATAAAAAGATTAATGGAAACACGAAGTTTTGCAAGAGTGCAGTATGCTGAATGTTGTCCTGTGACATTTTTTACTTTGCCTTATCCAATTTTTTTTAAATATCATAAAAGTGTTGTTTACAGTGATGACATTTATATATTTCAATCAGGTCTTAATATAATTTTCAGTTTGGAATAAGATATGTTTTTAAAGTGGTTTATCAATGTGCCATACATATGTTTATTAGTGTAAGTTCATAACACACTCTCTGATGAGAGTAAATGTAACCTTACACATTAATTAATTTCACATTGTGAAGTGTTTTTACATAGTGCAAAATGTATGTATCCTCCTGTGACATTGTACTGTACTCCAAATGAATAAAGATACTACCAAACAACAATGGAAAAGATGCATGAAAGAAAAGATTTCTTGCAGACCTGCTCACAAACAGTATAATATGGCCTATGCTTTTGTCTTGACAAGATAAAACTAGAACATTACAGTTAAATGGAATGGAAATTATTTTATTTGAAACAGGGACAATGCACAAATAAACATTGAACTTGTTAAACAAGAGAATATGTCTTGGGCCAGGTTGTAGCAACAATTGTTAATTTCCACCTGTAGTCCCTGGGCTGGTATGACAATTTTAAAATTATTTCAAAATAATAATTGCACAGGATTACGGATAGAGTGATTTCCATCGTAATTACAGATATACTGTATACTTAAGCACATTATAGCACAATCCAACTCTAGACACTCATTCAAACACAACACACACACACACACACACACACACACACACACACACACACACACACACACACACACTCACTCACTCACTCACTCACTCACTCACTCACTCACTCACTCACTATCTTAACGATGTGTGCAAACTTGCTTACTTAGCAACCAACTTTTTGTCAAGCCCGAAAAAGTGTGAAAATCTGTGCATAAGATATATGTTGAAGTCGATGAGCTGCAATGAGCTCTACTCTGGTTTTGCCATGTCGACTTGCATGCCTGTGTACACATTGTTAAACTAATAGTTCACCCAAAAATGTAAATTCTGTAATTATTTACTTACCCCATGTCTACTTTGCTTCAAGTTGACAGTTTATGCTATCACCCAACTAGTACAGTAACGTCAGATATATAAACCTGAGGATAAACATTTAATTACTTATTTTACTTTTTTCTCTCTGAAATGTTTCTTGGGCCACCTATCAATCCCAATATGAAAACCCATAGACTACTTTTGTTTTTTAATGTTTATATTACAGTCCTTTTTAAAACTTGATAGACATGGTCACAATGAACTGTCATTGTATGGAACAGATAAGCATTAAGATTCTCCTTTTGTGTTTTAATCATAATTGCATGTTCATTGACCACTAGGGGATTTAGGTATAGGCGACACGGGCAAGCGTCCAGGGCGGCATCTTGCCGGCAATGCCGGGGGGTTGCACAGGGCGCCCGCACAAAAACATTCGGAATGGTGACATTTGTGCAAACAAATTTCTATCACTCATTTGCATGTCAAGTCAATGATATCATGTCACCGTGTGGGACTGTGGGTCAATTAACCTTGTCGGAGTGGGCACCCTGATTCAAAATTTTGTTGTGAGCTAGGCAGGCTACTACCTGGGAAGTTCCCCACTCAGAAGTACGAGAGAGTAGTTTGACCTCAGGTCTAACCACTGGAAGCCCTAGGTGGGGGTGCGGGTGGAATCTATCAAATAGTGCACCTCTAACTTTGTACATTACTAATGTAAATCAGCACATTACAAAACGTTACAAAATAAAACATAATTAATTCATAATACTGTGAATATATAGTTTCACAGACATATTGTTGCATTTTTTTCTGGTTTGTATGAAATCATTAAGAATAATATAAAACCAGACACGCCCCCTAGGTGAATTGGTTTAGTCTTGATTGGTTGACAGTGGTTATTATTGATGCTCGAGAGCCAAATCAACACTAATGGATAAGAAAATGTCTAAGCCATCAGGTGCCCAGTTTAGGAAAAAGAGGAAAGAAGAAGAGGAGAAATGTACAAAAGATAAAGGTATGTCATCTCTTTATGAGTATAATATTCATTTATGCATGTAATGAAATAGGCTAGTATAAAACGTACGTTTATTAGCCTATGTTGCTTGCCATGCTATAACACACAGGGCGACAATATTCTGTTTTCTGTTCAACTAGCTTACAATTGGATATAATTTCACACAGTTTCATCATGATAATGTTTGTAGCCTGCCGCAAAATGATTACAACCTAACTAGCACATTATTGATTTGGTTAACTTTCATTGAGGTGACATCATAAAGGTTTTCTGTGATTATATTGACTAGGTCCTGAGCTCAGTAAGGGGAATTTCCAATGCTGTATTTAAATTTCTTCTTGTCTTACTCTTCCAGTGACTGTAGCTGAAGCAGAGAGGAGCTTTTCAAAGCTGAAGCTCATCAAATCCTACCTGAGATCCACCATCTCACAGGAACGCCTTAGTGGCCTTGCTGTCATCAGTATTAACCATGCTATTGCTGGGCAGATTTCTTATGATGATGTAATTGATGACTTTGCATCAAGGAAGGCAAGAAAGGTCAGGAGTTGGCAGTTGTGCAATTTAGTTTGTTAGCTTGTTTGAAATGCAATGGTGTAATAATCGGGTTCTCTTCTTTATAAGTGTGTTATTTTATTTATGTCTTTGCGCCCAGGGCGCCATACAAGCTAGAACCGCCAATGTCATTGACCGAATTTGATAACTACAAATCTGTCTTTTTTAAATCCTTTGATAAAATCTCGATTGTATGTTGCTGCAATAACAACAAGTCTTGAAGCAGTCTTTATCTGAAAGCAATTTTTTTTTCTATGAAAATCCCAATATCTCAGTGCCAGTATACTGACTGCAGGTTCTAGATATATGATGCTATCGGTTTCCTAACTGTAGCACAGTCTCATACTTTCAGTCCAAACCGGGACCTGCAGACTCTATTCCTTTCCCTTTATGCTTTTCGATTTCTTTCTTTCTCTCTTGCACTTTATTTTCTGTAACTCTACCTAGCCGAGAGATTGATAAATTTTAGCCATATGAGGTTATCATTAAAGGGAGGTTTTGATATTCAGGGAGTCAAAACCCAGTAAAGTTAGTGAATAGAGTAGAACAGAACTCAATTAAGCTGGTGATTCATCTGAAAAGACAGCAATATGCAACATAGTATAATGTTTGTCCGCTTGAACAATCACACTAATACAGGTTTTGCTATTATGTGCTGACTACTTTGAAGTCAGTAAAGTATATTGATTTTTTTATGTCTAAAAAAAGCATAATTTTAAGCTGTATGGAATGGATTAATATGTTTTTGGTTTCATTAATAATATTAAAGGGATAGTTCACCAAAAAATTACTTTCTTCTGCAGAACACAAATAAGAATCTCAGCATTTATGTTCAGAAATTAGATCTAACTTTAACCTAATCTTTGGAGCAGTTTTGTTTTGTGCAGTTTTGTGCTAGTTTTTGCAAAATGATTTGTACATTTTCCAAAGAAAGTGTGAGTGGTGCTTGCCCGTGCAAAACTCGTCACCAAGACACTTAGTTGTTCTGTGTGGTTGCTTTTTGGGCCAAGTCAGTGCTGGTACCTAGATGGCTAGGATTCTTCTTTATTTTCTTATGTTTTCTTATGTTATGTTCAAGTCCAATCATTTAGAAAGAGAGAATGAACAGACTTCCCCCATGATTTTAGGAATCATTCATGTCCATAGTACAAACAGTACTGGATAATTTGTAAAAAATAAATTGTTGCTTAATTGGGTAAATAAATAAAAGGCAACATCTATTTTTTTTTCTTTTCATAAAGACCCATTTATACTGTGTGAGACAAATAGCAATGATATATAGTTATAAATAGTTGGACATAATTATTATTCAGTAATTATTACATAATAATTTATCAAACAAACAATTACATTTGATATAATCTCCAATTATATAGGTGGATTTTGTATTGTAATTATACTAAGGTCAAAATAAGGGAATCAAATATTATCTGGAATATATTGACTTTGCATTAAATTTACAGCTTATCTTTTGTCAACAGGGGCGTAGCACCAAATTTTGGGCCCTGGGTACAAACCATCTTGCTGGGCCCCCGTACCAAATATGTATGTATAGAAAACTAACTTCTAAGGGGCCCCCCCTGCCTCGGGCCCTGGGTACTCGGTACCCTTTACCCCCCCAGTCCGACGCCGCTGTTTGTCAACCCACTATTAGAGTAATGTTACATATAAACTATGTAAAAACTATTTGCAATTCAATTCAAATCTCTTTGTATAGTCCTTAGAAATCAGAAATAAACTGTAATAATTTTGTAAAAATTGTTAAAATTTGTATTTATAATTTTGTACACTTTTTATTCTCTGAAATTTTCCATGGATTCCCATTGCAGCTCTTGTCCTGAGTTTGAAATCCCCTGATATTATGTACTTTATTGCACTAGATCCTAACGCCTGCAGTACCTAACCAAAAGCCAACTGTAATGTCATAAAAACAGGTTAGGTAATGTTATGGAAATGAATGGATAGCTACTCTTCAACTACAGTGAACTAAAAGAAAACAAAAAAGAGAAAAATTTAGCTGCCAATGTCTTTAATCCCAAAAAATACACAGAACAAATTGAACATCAAAGTTGTTAGCTGTGGACCTTTACATTTAATAATGTCTTTAAAAAAGGGCTTTATTGCTTCATTGCCACCACTGTATCAATCTCATAATATATTCGATATCAAACTCAGGCAAAAAAAAAATGTCTCTCTTTTTCTTCTTCTCTTGTTCAGTCATTCTCAAGGGCAAACACTTTCTAGCCAGACTCTAGTATCTCTACATGTTATGGATTGACAAATGGTTACTGTGCATTGCATGGATACTTATGACAATGCAGTTTAAAATAATATGAGTTACACCTGTGAAAAATATTATTATATATTCCTAGATCGCTTCAGTACAGAGCTTCAATGATCTCCAGTGGAATAGGTATGGATCGGTGTGTGCTGACCCCAAGAACTCAGACATAACTTCTGTATGGTCAGAATTTTAATACGGCTCTCATTTCTGCCTTTTATGAGAGAGCTTGGAGTCAGAACTATGAAGTTCTCGAAAATCAATACCAATTGATTTTAATTGAACGACTTTAACCACATTCCATGAGCTTGCCATTGACACTAGGTTTCTGATGGTGCAAGCTTCACCGTGCTAGTAATATTTCACTCCCTGCTGAGTGCTTAAAAACAGCTTAAATCATCCTAAAATAGTTTGCTGGCCTGCTATCCCAGCCTGCTCAGGCTGGTCTGTTTTGCTGGTCTTAGAGAGGTTTTGGACATTAGCTGATCGGGCTGGATGATGTAAAGCAACGTTCAAAGATGTCCATCTAGCTCATTTTTACTTAGAAATACAATGGCAAAGCAGCACAGACAGATGCAAAAATGACTTTGGTGTGAACAATACCTTTTACCAGCTGAACACCAGACTGGTCAGCAAACAAGCTCAGGCTGTTTTTAAGGTTCTTAGACCACAAATAAATAGTACTGATGGGATTTGATATCATGGGACTCTGCTATTCTAACTCTAGGCTTTTAAGTGTCAGCAAGAATCCATTTATTTCTGGCACTTTTTCCACACACAGATTTCAGATTGGAGACTGCTGAGGTAAAAATGAAAGCACTCTCTATTAATTCCCATGTCATGACCTTTCTTTTTTCATTTCTCTTCTACAGGTAGAGGTGGGTAGAGTAGCCAAAAACTATACTCAAGTAAAAGTACAATTACTTAAAAAAAAAATGACTCAATTAGAAGTAAAAGTACTAATATAAATAATTACTTGAGTAAGAGTAAGAAAGTATCCAATAAAAAAGTACTCAAGCAGTGAGTAACTCGTTACTTTCACAAATTACATAATAGATGTTTACACCCTTATATTCCATTACATAATACACATTGAACATGTAATACAGAATTATTATTATTATTAATGGAAATTCTGTCATCATTCACCATCATGTTGTTCCAAACCTGTATGACATTCTTTCTTCCATGCAACACAATAAGGAGATATTAGGCAGAATGTTTGCCTGAGTTACTATTTAGTTTCAGTGAATGTTTATATATATATATATATATATATATATATATATATATATATATATATATATATATACTGTATATATATATTGTATATATATTGAAAGTGAATGGTGAGTGAGACTGTCAGTCCCTAACATTCTGTCTAACATATTTTGCGTTCCACATAATACAAAGCGTCTCATCCACATCTATCACATCGCTTCTGAAGATACTGATTTAACCACTAGAGTCTTATGGATTTCTTTTATGCTTATGTTTGTTTAGCTTTAAAATGTGTGACTGGGAGCGGCGCACTGAGCCGAGGTACCAGTCGTCGAGCTGTGAAGGCTGTGGGGAGCACAGAGGGAGTCCAAGCCCACGCTCACGGCAGCCCTGGCAAGCATGTTGGCCATATACGCATCAGCCTCAGACTGGGCGGGCTGGCCCGAAGTTGGCAGCCCAGTCGAGTCCTCTGCGTCAGATACCTAGACGCTGTCCGATGCAGCGGCGATGTCTTCATTCAGTTCCGGGGGCTCAAGGCTTATGAGTGAAACTCAAACTCTTTTAGAGAATAAAACTCTTTTAGGAGGGGAAAACACTCTTTTAGGCAGTGAAAGCACCCAGGTGCGTGGACTGCACAGCGCGCAGAGAGAGAAGATGCCAGCTGGAAATGCGCCATAGGATCCAACAGCAGTGCTTCTTGCCAGTAGAGGTGAGTGGAACAGTGGTGAACTTCAGCTTGCTATTGCACAACCGCTCGGCTCTGAAGAAAAAATCTGACTGACAGACACACGCCCGCTTCCCTTTATACCCGTATGTCCGGGGACGGGACATGCAAATTCTGTCTGGCAATTTCTCATTGGCCTTTTCTCAAGTTCAGAGGTACGCGAGGCTCCCAAGGAAGACCCCTTGTGTCACTTAATTCAACATAACGTCGAGTGAGTGACAGAAGGGTAACTAGTTTTTTACATTTTGTGAAGAAAATACTTGCCCTTGCAAAAGTCAACTCCACAATATTAGGGTGTTGTGGGTGGTTGCCAGGGCATTGCTTGATGGTTGCAAGGGTGTTCTTGGTCATTGCTATGCCATTTCTTACTTGTCCAAGCTTAGCTGCAGTTCTAGCATTTGGGGTTCTAAATAGAGCGCAATAGTGCCTGCTCACTTTTTCAGCTGTCCTGGTTCTGGAAGTATTTTCCCCATTCAATTCTACCATAGGGATTTCTTAAAATCTTTCATAACATAGTTCTAAGCCATGAACCAAACCAACCAGACAAAGAGACAAAGGTACAAGGCTGTGTACTTATCTTTACATTTACATTTTACATTTATGCATTTGGCAGACACTTTTATCCAAAGCGACTTACAGTGCACTTATTACAGGGACAATCCCCCAGAGCAACCTGGAGTTAAGTGCCTTGCTCAAGGGCCCAACAGTGGCATCTTGGTGGTGCTGGGGCCTGAACCCCGACCTTCTGGTCAGTAACCCTGAGCCTCAACCACTGAGCCACCACTGCCCCAATCTTTCATTATCTTTCATAATGGAAAGAACTAAAATCCCATGAAGCATTGTGAATGACCTAATGAAATAAAATAGAAAACTATTGATTTAAAGTTGTTGATTATGAGTGTACAATTTATATATTTAAAGAATACTGCAAAATATTCAAATATATACAAATGTAGTTTGAGAGTGTAAGGAAACTATACTACTTTGATTGTGTCATTCTCAGTGCATCATAGGAGTGGGCGATCGCTGATGAGCTCGTTTGGTGCACTTTGTTGGCCGTGATTCTCAGATTGGTGGATCTTTTTCTGCTGGATCATTGATAGTGCATTTATTTACCATGAATTCTGCTATTAAACACAATTTAAAAAATGAACAGAGCTTCAAAAGAGGCATTTAGCATCTATTAGCAACCTCAGAGCTCATGGTACAGTAAGTCTATCTTTAACCTTATGCGACCCCACGTCCATATTTTTGCTTCGCTATACGCAACGCATAATTTAAATGAATAAAAAGTGACTGAATACTGTTCCCAAGACTCTACTCTGTCATTTAAGGGTTAAACTTCTGGCGCACCGTAACGCATCACATAACATAACAAAATAATGTGCATTTCTTACTGTTCTGAGACCAGTACAGACAGACAGCACACTGAAGGTTAAGTTATTCATTAAACTGGAAGCAAGGGTGCGTCCTATAGCTTTATATGCAGCTAAGTGCACTCACTCCTAAAATCTGACCAAACGCTCAGTTTCAGGGTACAGATGATGTTTGGACCACTCAACATGTTTGGCAGACATGAGACAATAATAATCAGTACATAAATTAGTAATTTTATAATGCTAAATTTTATTTTAACATGGTCGGCAGTGATTTGATGATGATAGAAAAACTATTTGCTCTAGAAATTTTTGTTTCACTTTTAAATAAGTCTGATCGCTTAGAAAAGTAAAACACACCTCTCCTTAACAACCCACACGATTTGTTGAATCTATGCTCATAGCTCAAAATATTAAAAGGCACTTTAAATAATATGCACTAAATGTCTAGACTCAAAAGAATCAAAGACATAAGGTAAAGTAATATGGTATATGCATAAAATATATGATGTGTTTGACTACACTGTGATGGGAACATTTTGATTGTGTCTCTTTGTTCCCAATGCCAGGTGTTTTTCAGCAAAGCAACTGAGCTGCCACTTTATTTCTACATCATGACAGATACAAAAGCATCATGAGAAATCAAATCAGAAACTAGGAGACAAACATTTCTCTCATATGAGATTTGTTTTCATAAGCACATTTCCTTGTAGATAATTTTTTTTATGTATATCAGTTTTATCTTCTAAATCAACTCTTCTTGTATCAACTAAAGGTTTAAAGTCAGAAGAGTTTTAATGCCTCTGTGTATTTAAAAAGCACTATAGATATAATCTTTCCACATCTTTTCAGGTGAAAATCCGGAGGAAGACCCTTCGCTAAGCTCCATCCCCCTTGGTTACGGTTGGTCGCTCTGACAAGCTCTGCAGAACTCCTCATTGGAGTATTATTTTTATTTTTATTATTTTCCCTTTATTTTAACCAGGAGAATCACATTGAGATATTACTATCTCTTCTTCCAGAGAGACCTGGTCAAGACGGCGGCACATAAAGTTTCACACACAAAAATCATAAGATAACAATGCCACATTTTACACAATTAAGAACTAAATAGATAAAAGCGGATCAAGAAAAACAATTACAAGTATCCTTTAAAACATTGTGCAGGAGACGTTTAAAAGTGACCAGGGTTGGAAGTGCAGATTAAGTACATTTTGCAGTTCATTCCAAGCCCAAGGAGCATAAAAAGAAAAAGCACCTTTACCAGATTCTGACAGTACCCTTGGGACATTTAGCTGAATGTGAGAGCCAGACCTAGTATGATAAATGTTTGTGTAATAAGTTAAAAGATTTGATATATAGGAAGGTAATTTACCTTAAAGAGCTTTAGCAATAAATAAATACATATGTAGCTTTCTCCTTTGATGTAAGGATGGCCAAGCTAGAGAATCATATAAAATACAATGATGCGTCCGTGACTCTGCACCCGAAACAAAGCGTAAAGCAGCGTGATACACAGAATCTAATTTTTCTAAGTAGAGAAGTAGCTGCGTGTATCTATAAAAGATCACCATAATCAATAATAGATAAAAATGCACTCTCTACTATTTTCTTTCGGGCCTCATGTGGAAAACAATTTTTTAAACGATAAAGGAAACCTAATTTTGGCCTGAGCTTCTTCAGCAATCTATCAATATGTATGTCAAATGCTAATCTTTCATCCATCCATATACCTAAGTATTTATAAGAACTAACTCTTTCTAGATGTGTACCATTTAAAGTTGTAATTGACGTATCAGTTACCTTAGAGCGACCACGACTGAAGATCATGTATTTTGTCTTTTTTGAGTTTAAAACCAATTTTAACTGCGACAGTGAATGCTGCAATACTTGAAAAGCGTTTTGTAATTGCTTCAAGGCTTGATTTAAAGAAGATGCTGTTGTATAAATAATTGTATCATCTGCATACAAATGTAATTTGGCTGAATCTATTCCATGACCTACATCATTAATAAAAATAGAAAATAAAAGAGGGGCTAAAACTGATCCTTGAGGGACCCCAATATTTACTTGAAGGAAAGGTGAGTTATAATTTTCCACAGATACACATTGAGTACGTTCTGAAAGGTAATTTTCAAACCAACTGTGGAACGCTCTTGCTCTGTGAGAGGGAAAACACAGGAATCTTTCACAGGTAACAGGGGTTTTTAATATTCCTTGACACACTTATTGTACATCAATTCTTTACAGTCTTTCTTGGGAACACTGGGTTCCTTTGTCACGCTCTCTCTCCCCGAGGCTCTGTCGCTGCTGCTTTATATGCAGCTCTCCCCATGCTTACTGAAATTAGACACAGATGTTAGACATAATTTAGCTCAGGTGTAAGCGCCCTTACCGCTTTTCTCTCCCGGACGGGCGCTTGACCACGCCCCCGCTGCCACACCAACTTAGAGCCGCTTCACTAAGGCCTATAGACCTGAGTCTCTGTAACAATAATTTGTGAATCAAAAGCCTTTGATAAATCAACAAATAGCGCAGCACATGACTTTTTACGATCTAAAGAGGTTATGATATCATTTAAATGGGAGATTGCCATGAATGATGCAGTTTTTGGCCAAATATTCTCATAAACGGAATGGATAATATGTTTATGTTGGCTGGTATGAAGAGTGACAGTGTTATGCATATTTCTCTGAAGTTTTTGGAAAATAAATTAATTCATTATACAGTAATTTGTTGTAACACAGTTAACGAATGGGCAAGGAGGAGGCGAGAACCGGCTTGTCAACATAAATCATAATTTAATGAAAACTTAAACCAAAAGCATAAACAAACACACACATGACGGACATGCCCGTAATTCTCTCTCTCTCTAACCATTGTCACCAGCCGCCTTTATCCCTCGCGCGCCTCATCAGGCCGATTGGGGACCGGGCACGCGATATTCCGACCCGGCCCCGCCCCCTCCGCTCCACACTTGTTTAAAAACTTTGGAGACTGAATCAGAATCAAGGGAAATGACGTAACTAGCACGGGAGCAGACCGTGCCAGCCACGGCCATGAAGGTTTTATGTTAATGAGGTATGTTATACTCATTAAAACCTCTATCTTACATTCTCCTTTAAAACCTTGACTGATTAAGGCACCATTTCACTGGCTTTTGGCACCTCCTTCTGGACATGTCACTGGGAAACTACAGCAAAACATGCAACTTAGCATGCAATTTTGCTTTGCAATTATTTTGACACAGTAACACAATAATTTTCATGAGCGGAGTGCGGAGTGAAGAGTTTGGTTTGTTTGCTTGGTGTGACGTACAGTTCATAGTTGGTAATAAAGTAATTCATCCTTCTTCCTTAATCACAGAATTGGACTACTCTTGATTATGCAATTCATTACAACAAAATGTGCATATCTCTAGTAACACTTACAGTATGAAAGGGATAATGTACAGTCAGCCGGTTGTTATTGCAAAATAAACCCAGACAGAGTATATGCATCTTATATCATTCTGAAGGGGTTTATTTTTGCAATAACAACCGGCTCACTGTACAGTATCCTGCTTAGTACTTGGCTACTAACCAAATAAATAAATACATATTTTGACTTTTTATATTGATGTACGTTGAAATAAATGCTATTACATGAGAAAAAAGAAATTGCTGAACATCTTCTGCTGTTCTGTTGGTGTTTATTCTGTGAAAATGGCCATCTGACTCCTCATTGTTTAGCCTATTACAAGATTACTTGCCAAATAAACAAATAAATGGACCCAAAACATCGATTTGCATTGAAATTATGTAATTATGTGAGAATAAGTAAATCTCTGAACAGTTGAAATCCACCTCCAGATTGCATCTGTCGGTGTTTATTTGTAATTAATGAATGTCTAACTGCTCGTTAAGCATCTTATTACAAGACTACTTGCCAAATAATTAAATACATAAAATATTGATTTATGTTTAAATTATTTTATTAGCTTTTTTTTCCCCAGGATGCTGCTGTGTGAGTGGCATGTTGATATCCGAGAATCATAATATCTCACTCCTGTCACGATGAAAAAAATAATTATATTTAACTTGTTTTAAACTGTACACACTGCTTGTGGGATGCTCATTTTATAAACAATAGGAATCATGTTCTGTGATTTGTTTTGTAGCTTTGTTCCAAAATGTCCAAATGAAACTGATTTGTTCTGTTAAAAAATAGATCATCCAAAAAAAATTAGATGTACTGTATGTCATTTAATCACCCTCATGTTGTAGCAAACTGTAGGAACACAAAATAAGATGTTTGGTAGAATATTAGCCTCAATCACCATTCACTTTCATTAATTATTTTCTTTTTTTTTTACCATACAATTAAAGTGAATTATCTCAAAGCTTCAGCATTGTAGTGTGTGTGCTTAAAATGAATGGGTAAATCAATAATTAAAATTAATTAAAACTCTAACGACTTTGTTCATTCACTGCAGGCATGAATGTTGTCAGTTAAAAAGCCTTTATCTGACAACTCCATAATTATAAATCAATTAATCCGAACTATAACAATATATTATTAATATACTATATGTTATATCATTTTCATAGCAGTCTCACTGCTGACAGTCCCATTTATGATAACATTGTATCAACACTCTGTCAGCTTGTGTTGAACGGTTCAATATCTTTGATGCATTTGAATTTGATCTCTATAACAACACTTTGATTAACTGGGGTCCTGACTTCTTCTCGAATTGTGTCCATTTCTTAAACAATGACCTTTCCTCTTCCACAAATGCTCTTCAAAACTTTTTAATTGTATGAATGAGACATACAGTACTATGAGGACATTGTGACATTGTCTGTTAAAAAGTCGCAATCAGTACTTCGTGATGTACAAATGATGAAGACATTATAATTTGCAGTTGAACATTCCTCAAGTTAATCTGATTTGAATGTAGATAACATTTGTGAAAGTGGTGGATTAGATTAATATTTGATAATGCACTGAGGTGCAATTATGGAGTCGTCTTTGCCCTTTTGATCTGTCTCTCGCTCTCTCTCTCTCTCTTTCTCTCTCTTTCTTCTCCCTCAATTAGTTGAAGAGGTTGCATTTGCTATGGAGAGCTGTTCCCCATGTTAAGCAGGCTACAAGTGTTTATTTATGTGTGCATATGTGTCCATCTATTACATTGAAAATTTTCATGCCTTATACTCTAAATTCTAGTTTTACTCCCCAAGCACCCAAGAAACCTTGCAAGGAGGTACTTTGCTGGCCTAAAACCCCCATCCCCAAGTATCTATAATATTCTCTACCTGGTCTCATAGAAACTCATTACTATACATACATTTCTGCATTTCTAAATTTTTACGTTGCTCATTTACACTTCACTGGCAGTTTCCTGGTGAAATGAACACTTGAGGCACTAAAACAACTAGACTACATTTATATAAACAACAGATAGTGGCTCATTGACAGAAAGTGGTGTTTCAGTTAAATTCACAGTTTAAGAGGTGTGCTCTTTACTTCTGTATACATGCGGCTCGGTCAGTAAGCTAAGCAACTTCCTCCACAGCAAAGTCATTTCCTGATATGCTTGTGTAAATAAAAAACATGACATCCAAGGAAGACTTTTATTTTCTATTCTCCATTGCTTTGCTATATTTCCAGATATTACAGAGTTGTTGCTGTGTTTGAATGCTTAACTTTCTATTGTGACCTGATGCAGAATTGCACTGCAATAGTGGGGTTTCCTCTTAAACATAAAACTCTGGGATTCCCACAATGTAAGTGTGCATATGCACAAACGTGTGGGACAGTCGATACTTTACATAGGTGTGCATGAATGGGTATAGGTTGTAGTGTATGTGCTTTTCCCACTGTACTTCCAGAAATGTTGAATTCTTTCTACTGTGTTGACTTGTTTTTGTGCCCCATCATATGACATTTGTTGTCCGGTCTGTTCACGCAAGTGCGCACTCCTCAAAATCCTATATGAATGGTGTTTATGCATTTATTGACCATATAAGCTACGTTCTCCGTAAGAAACCTGGATGTGTTAAACCGCTTTGTCTTAATTCCTTATATGGCTCATGGAAAACGGCTTTCTCATTTACATGACATTTCAGAATGGCACTTTCTGCAAAAGCCCTGAAATAAACAATTTCCTTAAGTGCATGTAAACATGGTTAATTACTTTTATTCAATTTCACAGTAATTCAAAATTACAAGTAAAACGGCAGATTATCAGTTCATAAAGACTTACTTTTTGCCCTGTTCCTCACAGACAAAAGTGTCATAATATGAAGCACCACAATATGACATAGTAGTGCTTTAGCAATTGCATTTTTCATCTCACACATGTCTTTTAATGAAACTATCAGTGAGGTTTAGTCTAAGGTTTAGGTTAGGGGGATGTGTTTTGTTGATTTGAAACTCAGTAGAGCATTAACTTTGAAAACCTCACCTGTGAGAGAAAATGTAACTCTCTTTTAGCGGCATGACTGCCACAATACGTGTAACCACGTAACATAATATAGCAAAATACATAATTTCTATGAGATCAGGCTGTAAATTGTGGTCTGACACATTTTAGAGTGCAACTATGAACAAAATGAAGTGCATAGCTTGAATTGTTTGCATACATAACATTTCGGGACTGTGCAGGGTTGAATAATAACAGGCACAACCATCCTCACTCTCATTTTGGGAGCACATTATTTCTCGGTTTCAGGATACATTAATGTGCCTCACGTCTGCATTGATAATAAGCCAATTGTATGGTGAGAAGTCAAGCTCTGGCCTTCATCAATTAATCATACAGGACCTCTCCAATTTTTACCATGACTCAATTAGATTTTGAGTAGCCATCTGCTGGGCCGGGCAACAGGATTCTATAATTAAATCTGATGTGACTTATTTGAGTCATTATGGAGGGGGAGAACATGTCCGGATGATTTTTGTTTCAAATATACACATTTGGTAGACACCAATTTTTATAGTGTTATATACAGCAGTTAGTTCCGGTCCTCGAATCTGATTGAACATAATTAAGAGCTAATGTAGGCTGTCTCTTTTTATGCATATTTTTTTTTACATTACATATGTTAGCCAGCAGGTGGTGGCAAAAGATAATTTTTGTGTGTAGTATGAGCCAGTTGGTGACGTGAAGTGAATCCGTTAGTCATTGTTTACATAGAACAGCGCTCCGTGATTGCTCATATTACTACTATATTACTAAAGCTAGGAAATAGCTAGAAAATAGCTTTAAATGAACAACTTCAGTATTAAGGCTCATCACAGTTGAGAGGCACAACCGACTGATTGATTACAGAACTCAAGGTGCTTACCTCTTACTGGAGTTTTCACATTGGATACATTGGATAAAATGGCGGAGGACATTGCGGTTTCTATAGGGAATGACTCTTGCGCAACGGCCACTGTGAAATAGAGAGGAATACCCCCGCTTGGATGGCTATTTTACCACTGAGAAGGCTGACCTTCAGAAAACTGACAGCTTCTCTGCTTGGGTGTGGCAACAGGTGATTGCTCATGCTCATGCTCCATCTCACTCTCTCTCTCTCTCATCTCTCTCTCACACACACACACACACACAAACACATCATCCATCCTTGTTTATCCAATATCTTGTTTGAAACAGCACAAGCCATTATACTAACATTTTGGAATTACTAATGGAGGCTCGGACATTGAACAAGCAACGGCAGATTCTGATTCCTCACGTAAGAAAGTAGTTCTATGCACAAATGTGTTTTTATGACAGTTTTTCCTATTTTTTTTTAAATGTACTTGTTCATTGAACTGTTGTATATGAGCAGATCACACTCGCAATTGTGCTATATGGCCCTACATCAGCACTGCTCTAATTACCTATGCAGACGAATCAAAGCAGTGCTGACGTAGGGCCATATCGCAATCTTGCTCTTGTGATTTTGCTTAAATAAGGGACTGCTGGTCTGGTCAGATTGATAAGTTAAAGGAATATTCCAGGTTCAATAAGTTTAGCTCAATAGATAGCATTTGTGGCATAATGTGGATATCACAAAAAAATATTTCGAGTTGTTCATCCTTTTCTTTAAAAAAAATAAAAAATCAAGTTACAGTGAGGCACTTACAATGGAAAGTGAATGTGGCCAATATTTTGAGGGTTTAACGAAAATGGATTGGGTCCATTCACTTCCATATTAAAGGGGTCATGACATGAGAAACCAAATTTGCCTTGATCTTTTGGTATATAAGAGGTCTTTGTATCATTAAAACGTCCTGCAAGTTTAATATTTTAAGACGTCCTCCCCATTCTAAACGAATCATTTATTTAATCAAGCTCAAAATACAGCTCGTTCTGGATTCATGGTTAGAAGTGACGTGTCGGTTAGAAGTGACGTAACAGCGTTTGCATATGACCGCCTCCAGCACAAGATAACTACGCTTTAAGCGCAAGACAACTACGCTCATTTCAGTATCGCCGTACGCCTCACAAGTGTTCAGTCGATGGACAGCGAGCTCTGACAGAGACTACTTGTGCACAGGAAAATTACGATGCCACACAGATGTGCTGTTCCTGGCTGTGGTCAAACAAAACCTCTGAATAAGCTGCCGAAAGATCCAGACGTCAGGGAAAAATGGATGCAGTTTATTTTTTCGGACGTCCCAGTCACGGCAGTGTTAACTTAAGCGTTTGTTCTGTACATTTTAAGGATGACTGTTTCGAGAACAAATCTCAATATGATGCTGGCTTTGCCAGAAAACTGTTGCTCAAAGATAAGTCCGTGCCGACTATTCTGGGAACAACGACGACGCAAACTGTAAGTAATCTATTTTAAACTTTAAACTACTTTTTAAAGCGCAATTTCATTCATTATGAATAATCACAGTGTTTTTACTTAGTTTACTTGCATATTGTTCTGGCTGGGGGCGTCAATAATTGATACATAGGCACTGACGTTAGCCAATCATAACAGTGGGCGTTAACACTGAAGTCTTAAATGGAAAACGCCCCCAAAACAGACTGTTTGAATCAGAGGATGAGAAACAGGGTGGGAGAAGATCATAAATCACTAGATTTTAAAAGTTTTTCTTAAAAAAAAATATATTAATACTATAATTGCACCTAAGGGAACATAATAATACAATAAAAAAACCCATGTCATGACCCCTTTAAGTGCCTCTCTGGAACCCAGTTTTTTTTTTTTTTTTTTTTTAATAGAGGAACAAGACACAGCTGAAATATCAGAGATTACTGCAGCATGGCAACACATGCTTCCTCTCCCTTGGTCCAGCTCTTGAAAAAATACTACACATTTTCTACGTGCATACTTTCTTTCTCATGAAAAATGCCCAAGAGACATTTTCAGCCATCCTTGCACTAAACTATGGATTGGCTTCGCACTCCTTTTAACCGTGCACTTGAGATAGTAGAGCAAGACCACATATCAGGAATAGAAGTGGCTTTGCACCTTCATGACCCGAGAAAAGTCTTGCAGGCCAGGCTGGAGGAATCATTCATACCCCCTGACATTAAAAAGCAGTTGGATACCCTGGTTTAAACTGGTGACATGAGAGCGGATGATTTATTTTGTACAGTGAGAAACTTTTATTCAGCATCAGCGGATTACCTCCAAAACTGGAACCACTCATTGGAGAACACAAAAAACTTGAGTTGGCTCAACTGAGAGACATCCCAGAGTAGAAAGACATTTAGAGCAGCCTTGAACACCTCTACTCCAGAATCCCCACTCTCAGTTTGATTGACGAAACCACACTCTTTGATAAGTGGTCTTGCACGAAAACCATTGTCACTCGTCGCATCACTGAGTGGAACATGAACAAGACAGCTGTGTCTGAGAGATGGGCAGATGTTTTTCTTGTGCTGGAGAGAAAGACCATCAACTTTGGAGTCTTAGCTAAGTTTTTGGATTTTTTTATGCCTGCCTGGGACATCTGCATCTGTGGAGCATGTGTTCTCATTAATGAACGCAGCATGGACACCAGATAAATCTTGACTCAGTGTCAAGAAGGCAATGCTTTTCGTACGTCTTAATTTTGGACAGGACTGCTCTGCATTTTACGATAAACTCTTGAAAAACAATATCAAACTGAGAAAAATTGCTGCAAGTGAAAAGTACAAGGTGACAACAGTTACAGATGCGGATGCACCCTCTACTTTGCATTGATCTGCACCTATAGGCAAGGATGCGTCAATTTCATTTTTGCTGGGAGGTTGCTGTCCGTTTTTCCACAAGCAGGAATCTGGTCACCCTATGTTCCATGGAAGACAGAAAGTCCAAATAATAGAAAACTCTCTACTCTCTTATCCTCTCTCTCTATCTAACATTTGATGTTAATAATGTAACCTTTCAATGATTTCCTACCCTATTTCCTGAGCAGCTGACCTCTGAACTTTTTTCACGGTTCTCTGAGTGCTCCCACATGGACAAAAAGCTACTTAAAAAACAAACTTCTTAGTGTGTCTGTAAAAGGTGTAGAATAAAACTCTGCAGGTCATGAGTGGGCAGATGCTGTAGGGAACTAGAAGGTTTAATTACATATGATGCCACAGTTGCATTAGAACACATCAGGATCTAATACATTACTTCCATTATGTGCCATAATAATAAAAAAAAACATTTGATTTATGAAGAGACTTCTATGGCTGCATCCTTACTGTAATGGATCCTCATAAGTGAGCGACATCAACAAGCATCTGATTTGCTGTAGGAAACAATATACTGAATGTGCTTTTTATATGCAGTAATTTTACAATAACGACCTCTTCAGTAATATTGCTCATACTGAGGATTAGGGGATTGAAGAAATCCCTATCCCTAAGTATAAATAAATTGCATAACTCATACAGCACCATTTGTGCTATGGACATGAATATGGATTGTTGTGGGGAGTTCTGCTATTACTTTTCTAACCAATCAGTCTTGTATTTTTCATCTAGCAGATGATAAAATGGGTGAAGAAATACCATAGACTAACACTGAAGGATGGATCTGCTAGATGAAATATATCAAGCAAATTTAGCAACTTAGGGGATGGGCTCTTTTTACTTAGACAATAAGCAACCAACCAAACCAGACTAGCAAGTGCATTGTAATGCCCTAGAAACAACCTAGAACACCCTAACAACTTGGCGGTGAGTTTTGCCTAGGCAAGCACCATTTACAGTACATTTACTGTGTACATAACTTCTTTCATAAGGGTATGAAACACAATCACATGAAACATTGCGAATTATGTAATTGAATTATAAACTATGTAAAATATATATAAGTATTAATTGATTTCAACTTTTCGATCATAAAAAAATATATTTTCAAAATGTATTGGATAAAAGCGTCTGCCAAATTAATAAATGTAAATGTAAAATGTAAATATATATATGCAGACTATCACAAATTGGACCCTGCACCTACGCAGGACAAACGCTAGGAAAGAGAGAGTTAGTGACTTGAGACAACAGTGAAACACGTTCCTTTATTCAACATTTTACAAATGTTGACAGCCTTTCACGTGGATATGTGTGTTTTTATAAACAGTGTCAAACCTGACATGGTTTGTCCGGAGGACTGAGTTTGTTTAGATGCAAGGAGACATGACATGCAATTTTGTACATGCCTTTCCAATATTTCTTCTTTCCTAGTTCTCAAAACTAAGAGATGAATTCTTCTACACACTGTTATTTGTAGAATCTCTAGGGAATCTAAGTAGAAAACAGCAGTGATGTGATACATACTTCAAACACAACACATCAGCTCACAAACCTTACTGCTGGGCAGAGCCCTGCTCATTTGTGTGGACTGCATTTTGAGAGTGTCTGTGTTGGTCATACGTTTTTGTGCTTTGTTTGCTTGGTAGAGCATACGTCATTGAAACAAATGCATGTGTAATTTTTTTGCTAATCAAGAAATAGCCTCAAAATATGATTGCATTGTTTAATATTTTCTACAATGCATGTATACGGTGAGTAATGGCCTGTGGTTGTCAGAACAGCCGCAGAAACCATTAATGTCATATTTTGATTGATGCAAATGGAATGTTTTTTGAAAAATAAGAACCTGCATTAACATGTCTTCACCTCTCTTACCAAAATATTTATTTGTCCAATTATTTCTGGCACATGAACCATTTTCTCCCATAAATGTTTGTAGACATTAAAAGTGAATAGATTCATATTTTATTTTTGAAAAAAGACACCTCAGAAACCCAAATATGTCAGAGGGGTGAACCTGGAATATTACAACATTCAGGAGAAACATGCAGTACTCAAAAGAGGAACTGGAAATACTCTGAGATAAAACTTGTCTATGAATTTAACCACAGGGATGACTATATAGACATACAGATACACAGATACATACAGTATACTAACATATATAATATGTTGCTTATAGTATATGTATATATATATATATATATACACTCACCTAAAGGATTATTAGGAACACCATACTAATACTGTGTTTGACCCCCTTTCGCCTTCAGAACTGCCTTAATTCTACGTGGCATTGATTCAACAAGGTGCTGAAAGCATTCTTTAGAAATGTTGGCCCATATTGTTAGGATAGCATCTTGCAGTTGATGGAGATTTGTGGGATGCACATCCAGGGCACAAAGCTCCCGTTCCACCACATCCCAAAGATGCTCTATTGGGTTGAGATCTGGTGACTGTGGGGGCCATTTTAGTACAGTGAACTCATTGTCATGTTCAAGAAACCAATTTGAAATGATTCGAGCTTTGTGACATGGTGCATTATCCTGCTGGAAGTAGCCATCAGAGGATGGGTACATGGTGGCCATAAACAGAGGTGTAGTGGTAAAAAAAGAGGTGGGTAAACTATAAATTCTGGTGGACCACGACGTGGTCACCCGGTAAGGTGGGCCACTGCCTACCGGTGTATGTGTATCCTGATGACATCGCTATAGGCTATCATTTGATGGTACTACCAAGGGTATCACTGGTTGTTCCCTCATCATAGGTCACACAATCACTATTCAATTCATACATTAATCTAAGTTCTTGTTAAAGAGACCCAAGAAGGAATAATATGGTTGAAATCTATAAAGTTTACTAAATGACAAAACAGAGAGAACAAAAATATTTAAGAGAGATAGAGAGGGAGGCTTATATCCAGGGCTACCACTGCAATGCACTTGTACATAATGATTAGGGATTTGGGATTATTTTCATAGTCGATTAATCTGTTGAATATTTTCTCGATTAATCAATTATTTGTTTGGTCTATAATATGTCAGAACAATGTGGATCAGTGTTTCCCAAAAGCCCAGGAGGATGACATCCTCAAATGTCTTGTTTTGTCCACAACTCAAAGATATTCAGTTTACTGTCACAGAGGAGAGAAGACACTAGAACATATTCACATTTAACAAGCTGGAATCAAATAATTTTTTACTTTTGTCTTAAAAAATGACTCAACCCGACTAATTGATTATCAAAATAGTTTAGATAGTAAAATAGTGCAGATTAACGACAGAAGAATGAATCTGGTGCCACATATTTTTTTAAAAATTGCCGGATATCCATTTTTACATGAGACGTTTGGGCTAGTGAGTGATGGATGAATCTTGATGCAGTCTGCTGCTTCCTGCTGATTGGTCAACACTGACAGTAATGCAGCCAGGGTTTCCCATACGTTCATTTATTTGTGGCGGCCCACCACAATATCAACGCTGACCGCCACACATTGATTTTCGATTTATTTTTTATTTTTTACTAAGCCTATTTAAAATCGTATTTGATTGCAGAGAGCCGTAGCGCATTCGCGCAGCACTAGGCTACCTCTCGCTCGTCCCTCTCTCTCTCTCTCTCTCTCTCTCACCCGTACCTCTCGCGCTCTCTCTCCGCATAAATCTGTCCAACACAGCACTGTTAGTTATTACTTATTAGCCAGCATGCAAGGAGCCTAGCTAATAAGGAGAGCTAAGTTATTGTTAGAATACAGCTGGATTTTTGAGGTCAGCACGCTGTATATAGCTGGTAGTAGTCAATATCGATGCACGCGCATGGGAAACACTGGCAGCAGCGCATTATGAAAGACTTCGTCTTAGGTTTAACAACCTATGAAACTAATAATGAACAATATGAAACTAAAACGACATAAGCTTAATTTAAAATGGCTTAGGAACTATCTATTTAGAGGTGGATAAACCCACTTTGGAGGTGGGTAAACGCTATTTCCGAATTTTGGGAGGTGCGTGAACGGCGTTTACGTGCGTTTAGCCTCCACTACATCCCTGGCCATAAAGGGATGGACATGGTCAGAAACAATGCTCAGGTAGGCCGTGGCATTTAAACGATGCCCGATTTGCACTAAGGGGCCTAAAGTGTGCCAAGAAAACATCCCCCACACCATTACACCACCACCACCAGCCTGCACAGTGGTAACAAGGCATGATGGATCCATGTTCTCATTCTGTTTACGCCAAATTCTGACTCTACCATCTGAATGTCTCAACAGAAATCGAGACTCATCAGACCAGGAAACATTTTTCCAGTCTTCAACTGTCCAATTTTGGTGAGCTCTTGCAAATTGTACCCTCTTTTTCCTATTTGTAGTGGAGATGAGTGGTACCCGGTGGGCTCTTCTGCTGTTGTAGCCCATCCGCCTCAAGGTTGCGCGTGTTGTGGCTTCACAAATGCTTTGCTGCATACCTCGGTTGTAACGAGTGGTTATTTCAGGCAAAGTTGCTCTTCTATCAGCTTGAATCAGTCGGCCCATTCTCCTCTGACCTCTAGCATCAACAAGGCATTTTCGCCCACAGGACTGCCGCATACTGGATGTTTTTCCCTTTTCACACCATTTTTGTAAACCCTAGAAATGGTTGTGCGTGAAAATCCCAGTAACTGAGCAGATTGTGAAATACTCAGACCGGCCCGTCTGGCACCAACAACCATGCCACGCTCAAAATTGCTTAAATCACCTTTCTTTCCCATTCTGACATTCAGTTTGGAGTTCAGGAGATTGTCTTGACCAGGAACACACCAGTAAATGCATTGAAGCAACTGCCATGTGATTGGTTGATTAGATAATTGCATTAATGAGAAATTGAACAGGTGTTCCTAATAATGCTTTAGGTGAGTGTGTATATATATATATATATATATACTGTAATATTTTCTGTTTCTCATTTTCAGTCTTGCTCTTCTAACGGCCACTGAATGACACGTGAACGATTTAGGAACATTGCATATCCTGTAGTAAATGTCAAATGTAGTCTTTTATTCAGCTGCTTGTCAACACTGAGGCTAAAGTCATTAACCGTGGCGCGAGTTCACTAACAGGGCCCAGTGCTCATGGCTGTCAGATTACATGCAATCCTCCAGTAAGCCAAATTCATCAACTTCTTAAGTAGCCGCTTATACCACCTGTAGGGCTCAGTTATTTCACAATTGCCTCTGACACAAATGGCCAGACAAATTGAAAATTTGATATTCTCAATTGGTGCCTGGGCAGAGAGGCTGTGTAGATGCAGCTAGCAAAATGAGACTCAATTCTCATGCCAGAGATGGGCTCTGCTTGGTTTGGAGGTGAATACTTCTTCCTTACATTGCTGTGACAATGGCTAGTTTAAAAGCACACATTGCATAAAATCACACATTCTCTCGTACAATACATCTATGGATTTGTGCTGTGTGAATCTGAATGTTTGCAATTGAAAACTAGTAAAATGCTTTCTACCTACAGTACTTTCTGATATTTTATTTAAAAAACTAGTAGGCTATTTGAAGCAGAAAAATGTATGATAGTATATATCATGAGACATGGTCTTATATCAACACTTTACAATATTACAATACACTTTATAAAGCTGTTCCTTCTTTACATATATATATATATATACAGTATACAATATGAGCAAAACAGGCTGTGAAAATAAATCTGCATTGTTTATCCTTTTGATCATTCATTCAGAAAAATCACAAAAATCTAACCTTTAAATGAATTAAAACAATTGAAAGAATTATTCAATAAATATTTTTTCTCCAAAACATGTTGGCCACAATTATTGGCACCCCTAGAAATTCTTATGAGTAAAATATATCTGAAGTATATTCCCATACATATTTTACATTTTTAGTGCACCTGGGTGACTAGGAACATGAAATTGTTCAGCCATGACTTCCTGTTTTGCAGGGGTATAAACATGAGGTAACACACAGGCCTAATTCTCTTAGGCCCTGTCCCAAATGGCACACTCCGGACTTGTGGACTTCCTCAGAGTCCACACTTCGGTGACGTCATGTAGTGCAGACTTATAGGGCCCCTCGCGCAAGTCCACAAGGGCGCATTGAGAAGTATTTTTGGGACAGACTCGATCGTGAAGCGTGGTTATTGTTGGACAGGAGCTGCAGGTTCGGTTCGGGGAAATATGCTGCCTATTGTTGTTGTTTTTACTATTGTGTTTGCGAGATGGCTTGCCATGCAGAGAAATCACATTTATACGCTCCGACGTCGTAGAAGACAAGATTATTTTTCATGCATACAAATGCTGATGTTATGCACGGAGGAAAGGGTAAGCAAGTAAATGTTATTGACTTTGTAGATAAACATATAACTTGTCAAAAGTCGTTAATGCATTAAGTCATTATTATTTGATTTACTGTTTAATTTTCTTTTTCTTTATATACATATATATATATATATATATATATGTATTTTATATTTTTATGTGTACCTTGTTTTTTTTATGTCGTTTTTAAATTACAGGTTTAAATATCCATACTTCACTTACATATGACTCAGTAAAGCCCTGCCATTCGGTTCTATATAATGAATCGTTATGCGATCAGCCTATTATTCAGCGCGCTATTACCATGTTTGAGACATCAACCACTGGTTGATGACCATAATGTTTGTATAAACTGTAGGTAACAACTGGTAAAATGTACACAGTCATAAAAACCATAATGATACTTACACTTAAATATTTTCTTCTCAGCCATGTTATCAATTGTCTGTGTCCGTGAGCGAAAGCGCTCTTCACATCAGTTGTCTGATTGGCCTTTCGCAAGGACTCCTGGGTACTTGAAGTGGGTACTTGAAGTGCGTGAAGCCTGGATCTATGCGGGCTTCGCGGAAGACCGCTTCAAGGGTACAAAGGGGGTGCTGCTGAGCACACTTCAGAGCGTTAAAATGCTAAATGGGACGGCCTACGGACTCGTAGACTCAGCGAGCACGCGCAATTTAAGTCCACGAGACCGAAAGTCCGCATGAAGTGCGCCATTTGGGACAGGGCCTTAATCATCAGTCACAATGGGTAAGACTAAAGAATATAGTTCTGATGTGCGGCAAACGGTTGTTGAGCTTCACAAAATGGGAAGTGGCTGTAAGAATAACCAAAGCATTGAAAATACCCATTTCCCATCAGGGCAATCATTAACAAGTTCCATTCAACTGGAGATCTTAAGAATCTTAAGTGTCTGTATTGTCTCCACACACAGTGAGGAGGATGGTTCAAGTGGCCAAAGAATCGCCAAGGATCACAGCTGGAGAATTGCAGAAATTAGTTGGGTCTTGGGGTCAGAAAGTCTCAAATAAATAAATAAATCTGACCTCACCTACATCACCTCAAGTTGTTTGGGCAAGCATCTTCAGTTTGCCAGACACTACTGGAACTTCAAATGCAACAGGGTTCTATGGTCAGATGAAACCAAAAAAAAGAGGTTTTTGGCAGCAAACACCAGAGATGGGTTTGGCATACACAGAGATGAAGAAATACCCAATGCCCACTGTTAAATGTGGTGCTGCATCTTTAATGTTGTGGGGCTGTTTTTCTGCCAGAGGTCCTGTAAATCTTGTTCGGATACATGGCATCATGGAATACATGCATTCAGTGTAAAGTCTTGTTCTGCCTAGTCTGCAGTTCTGAGCATTATTTACCATTACTGTTTTCCCTGTGTTTGGACCCCTGCCTAGTCATCGTATTTCCCAGCCTGCTTGTGTGTTTTTGGACCTATTGCCTGTTTACTGGATTACCCATCTGTCTCTCGGATTTACTTGGTTTGCCATTGGACTGCCTTCCTGTGTACTGAACCCTTGCCTGCTTTTTGTTTACCCTTTGATTTGCTTCTTTGTTGTACTGTTTATACGTTTATTAATGGATCTTAACATTACCTCGGCATCTTCATTACAGTGCTCATGAAAATATCTAACAATACATTTGCAGAACTGTTTAAGCTGAAATAATTGAACACTCACTTCATCTTTATTATAGCAGATGCAAATAATGATATTTTGAATTTGAAAAAAACGACATATAAATCCAAATTAACATGTATTTATACTAAAGTAATATAAAAATGACTACAAAAGATTTAGAAGTGAGTAGTTTTTCGAGATTTATGATTATAGTTTTGTATAAAATCACTTTCACAAATCAGCCCCCAAATGTGCTCCTCATACTTTAAGGCGTCCAGCAAAAATCCTGTTTGAGGTGACCATGGTTTTGGTTGATTGCCAGGATGCTGCTACGCAGTTGTTAAGCTATTCTCAGTGCTTTTTAACGCATTGCTATGTGGTGCTAGGGTGTTCTGGATGGTTGCCAGGTGGTTACTTGTTACTGGAAAACAGTCATTATTTTTTGCAATTTTATTTGGTGATACTAGTGGTACAGAATTACACACTTTACCTTTAAATTAAATACTTAATATGATTCAGATTAGGTGAATCTCTAAATTGTAGGAAATTATTTGCCAAGTGATCTCCTTAATATTAGGAGAGGAAGAAAGTTGGATATCCTTAAATATGCAAAAGAGAGTTTCCTGTCTTTTATCTTTTCCCAGCAGCCTCGTGTACTGTAGAAACTCTGTACTTCATGCAGCGGTGTGTCTACACAGCCTTAAAATCCTCTGAGGTAAGATGCTGCACAACACAAAAGGACTCATGGGAAGGGAACCATAGCTCTATAAATACCACACTACTGTGTTCAATATTAAGACAGTCTCGACAGACTTTGCCATTACTAAATTAGCTCTCATAAACCCTGATGTGACAACATATTTTGACCACTAACTAAACTATATTATTTAAAGGTAAAGTATGCAATTTCTGTGACACCAATCAGAGTGGCTGGAGATACCAACATTGGCTTAAGTGTAGGACTACCTGTTTGAACAAAGTAGTGTTTGAGTGAAGTGAAACAGAGAGATATCTCCTTGCAAAATAAACCATAACTTAATCTGACAATTTACTTTCCAATAGTTATAATATATGGAAACGTCCAAATGTTTGAAGCAATTTTAAAATATAAACAAGGACAGAGAAAATTATGCTTTGAGGGCAATTTTCAAAAACTTGACTGCTAGACTCTTTATCTTCTTAATTGACTGCGTTGCAGATTCAGATGCTGTTTAATGCAAATATAAAACAACAAAACACTTGGAGCAACTGCCAACCAGACTGTCTCTGACTACAGGAAAGAGATGCATTTTTAGGAACAAAAAAAAAAGATCTGTGAGAATCAATCTGCAAAATCATACATTAATCTAAATAAACAGAAATGCTGACAGAAATCATTAGAAATATAATCAGAGGCAAATGCCTAATCTTGCCGGTATGTATTTATTTATTTATTTGTTTGTTTGTTAGCATTAAAATGTTTCTCAAAAATCTTTGTTACAGCATATGCTGACAGGTCGACCATCTGTTCTAGAAATAATTAGATGTATTTGAGCTAACTTTGCATAGACAGAAATTCTTGATGGAGAGCAAAAAGAAAATCTCTCTCTCTCTAGGAACTGCCAAATTACCGCTCACATATAGGACGCAAGTCAACATGGAGCACAAGTTACTTTTATCTTCTTGATAAAAGTAAGCCCTCCGAGCTCCAGAGCAATTTGAGAGGGAACGTGTGTGTGTGTGTGTGTGTGTGTGTGTGTGTGTGTGTGTGTGTGTGTGTGTGTGTGTGTGTGTGTGTGTGTGTGTGAGCGTGTATTTATCACTTTGTGGGGACCAAATGTCCCCATAAGGATAGTAAAACCGAAATTTTTGACCTTGTGGGGACATTTTGTCGGGTCCCCATGAGGAAAACAGCTTATAAATCATACTAAATTATGTTTTTTGAAAATGTAAAAATGCAGAAAGTTTTCTGTGAGGGTTAGGTTTAGGGGTAGGGTTAGGTTTAGGGGATAGAATATAAAGTTTGTACAGTATAAAAACCATTATGTCTATGGAAAGTCCCCATAAAACATGGAAACACAACATGTGTGTGTGTGTGTGTGTGTGTGTGTGTGTGTGCGGAGGGGTCTTGTTTCATCCTAAAGAGGTTTATTTTGCGATAACAAACAGCTGACTGTACATTATCTCGCTTGATACATGGCTACTAAGCAAATTACTGAGTGGACATTTGCCTTGAAATTATGTAATAATGTGACAAGAAATAAAAATCTCAATAACTCTTGCATTCTGTTGGTATTTATTTTGTGAAAATGACCATCTGACTCCTCATTATCGAGACTTTTACGAGACTACTTGACAGATAAATAAATTAATAAATTAAATGGAAATGAAACATTGATTTGAGTTTAAATGATGTGATTACCTTACATGTGGAGATCGCACAGTGATCCGAGAAGCAACAATAACTGGTCTGATCCGTCTTAATCCCTGGATGTGCGGTTGTTACTCAGACATATCAGACCACTAGATGGTGCCATTGACCAATCAGAATCAAATATTCCAGAGCACCATGGAATAATGCTAAACAATGCAGGTCCACAGTGTGTTGTATATTTCAAGGTGCTTGCAAAATATAATTTAAAACCTGTGAAACTAAGACACTTTTAAACCAAACACTCCACGAATGCACGTTTTCCATACTCGCATGAAAAACAAGTGTCGCTCATGCTTATTGACAGTGGAGGATGAGACTGTGTCGGGTATTGAACCACAGATTGGTATGATGTGCTCATGGAAACAGGCTCAAACGTCACATTGAATACAGTAAGCTGAGGTCTATGCAGTATGAATATATATATATATATATTACTGCAATTTATTAATATTACAATGAACTGGAGAAGACCAACGGTTTGAAACATTATTTATTTAATTATAATGTTTGTCATTGTCAAAGATGTCAAGTAGACTTTTGCATCTTTGCATTTGCAAGTCACAGAAAAATGTGCACCAAAATGCCATAGAGTTTTATTGGACGCACAATCTGACATCAACAAAGTATGGGAAGTGTTTTCTTCTCTCTTTTAAAAGTTGATAAGCCTAAATACTGTATTTTGTTTTGCTTTTTAAGCAAGATTATATGGTTAGTTGCATTTTATTATTTGCATTTAGCATTTTCCATAAAGACTTTAGGCTGTAGTTCCTTTTTTATAGCCATTTCATACTTAATGTTAATGGAACAGTTCACCCAAAAAATGAGAATTCTCTTATCATTTACTCACCCTCACACCATCCCACATTCTCTCTTCTTCTGTTTACAAATTAAGATTTTTTGTAGAATATCTCAACTCTGTAGGTTGTTACAATGCAAGTGAATGGTGGCCAGAATAGGTGTGGAACATTATAGAGTGTGGGTGAGAAACAGATCAATATTTAAGTCCTTTTTTACTATAAATTCTCCTTCCTGCCCAGTGGGTTGCAAAGAATGCACAGAGAATTTGAATCACCAAAAACAAAAGAAGAAGAACGTGGAAGTGAATGTGAACATTTATAGTATAAAATGACTTAAATATTGATTTGTTTCTCAACTACACTTATCATTTTCTTCTGAAGACATGGATTAAACCACTGGAGTCTTACAGTTCAATTTTATGCTGCCATTATTATTATTATTATTATTATTTTTTTCTCAACGTTCTGGCCACCATTCACTTGTATTGTATGGACCTACAGAGCTGATATATTTTTCTAAAAATATTTGTTTGTGTTCAGCAAAAGAAAGAAAGTCATACACATCTGGGATAGCATGAGGATGTGTAAATGATGAGAGAATTTTATTTTTTGGGTGAACTGTTCCTTTAAGTGTTAGCTTAATATATTTTTAATGATATCTTACAAAATATATTTTCACAAATATGTTCACTGAAGCACAGTTCTTCATGTAACAAGAAATTAGAGTCTAAGTAAGTTGAAGTTGGAAGTGATTCTCTCTTTCTCCACAAGAGAGAGATTCGAACGAGAATTCATGCTGATGAGTCATTCTCTCAGTGTTCTTTGCGGCAATGAAGACAAATGTGGATATCAGTCCTAGAGCGCCACTATGTGGTTATAAGACATATTGCACTTTGGTTATTTTTTCTCTTTTTTCAGTATTTTGTCCCATCATTAATATAAAGGTATATTATATAATATAATATAATATAATATAATAACATTTAGGATAGTCAAGTCAAAACAAGTTTATTTACAGTATATAGCACATTACATATAGCCTTTAATGTTAATTAAAACTAATTTACATAGGCATAATGTTTTTTTAATGTAATACATAAACAAACTAAGGAATATAAAAGGTATTTAAAAATCATGTAAAACATAAATCAATAAATACATAAAAAATAGTAAAAGTTTAATTTAGAAATGGGTTCAAATGAATAAGGATAGATGTATAAATAAAATTATTTGAGTTCATTTTAAACATGTCTACTTATTCAAGTTATGTTACACATAACACAACAGTAGTTGATCAGTAATCTGTGACTGGCAGTTCACTAATAACAGCAGCAGTCATATGAACCAATATCTTCTTCAAGGTCACAATGCTGATAGTTCGAGGACACATGATGTCTCAGTGTGGCTGGATGTTTCTTACAGGCAGCACACTCCTACTCCCATGTTGAAGTGCAAACAGAGGCAGAGCTTCTCCTGTATGGAGACTCTGGATGGGGCCAAACTGTCTCATGTGAAACTGCAGAGCAAGTTTACGAGTCATGACCCGCAGGGCGAGAAACGACGTCAGCACCTCGGCCAGGAGGAAGGCCAGGTAGAGAGAGTGAACGGCCCACTCTAGAGGAAGAATGATGATGTCTTGATCAGTGATGAAGAAGAGGAGTATAGGCAGCTGGAAGAGGAAGGAGATCAGCCAGAATCCAGCTAACTCTGGAACCTAAAGAGACAGAGAAAAAGAGAAGAGGGTGAAGAGAAGTGAAAGAAGAAATGGTAAAACTTTACAGTAAAGTTACATTTGTTAACATTAGTTAATGCACTATGAACTAACATGAACCTACAATGAACAATTGTATTTTTATTAAATTAATAAAGATGAATAAAAATATATTGTTCATTGTTTGTTCACGATACCTAATGCATTAACCAATGTTAACGAATGGAAACTTGTTGTAAAGTGTTACTAAATAAATTGCGTTGGCAGCAAATAACCATTAACATTATTATACTGTGATAACCACTAACAGTATAAAAACCATTAAAGGGACAGCTCGCCCAAAAATAAAATTATGTCATTATTTACTCCCAATCATGCCATTCCAAACATGTCATTTGAAAGCTACAGCAGAGGGGATAATTTTATACAAAAAAAGACTTTCATTTCATTCCTCACACAAAGCTATTGTATTTCTTCCAAAGACTTAAAAGCAAAGTGCACATATCACATGGACTATGCTCAGAATTGGGAGGGTTACTTTTTAAATGGATTACACTACAGATTACAGAACATGTGCTGTAAAATGTCATTTTTAACGTATTTTGTTAGATTACTCAAGGTCAGTAACGTAATATAAATACTTTGGATTACTTCTTCAGCACTGGTAGATTTTTTTTAAGGATTTTTAGATATTTTTACAGAAAAACAATCCAACAATTATTAACAAGAATATGATTTTTGAATCTAATATCAAAGTACTTAATAGAAAATAAGAAATTATGATCCAACGTGGATTTCCTTGATAAAAAAATATGATCGTGACTGGTAACATGTGCATGTAAAATGGCTAGAAATAACATTTTAGCTTAGCGTAAAGCTAACAGTTTACACAACGTTTATTTCTATTTCTTCTGCTCCAAACTTACTTCAAACTTACTTCTCTGTCTGCTCGAATGAATGTAACACATCATAAGAAAGTGTTTCACTGCTGTTCAAATGCACTTTGTATCGCATCATTTATATGTATAAATGTTTTCCATCTGAAAGGACTAAATATTAAATTAAACGAATGACAATAAAATGCAAAGTAATTTCTTCAGTAATCAAACTACATTTAGAATGTAACTGTATTCTAATTACCAATTATTTAAATTGTAACTGTATTGGAATACAGTTACTTATATTTTGTATTATAAATACGTAATCCCATTACATGTATTCCGTTACTCCCCAACCCTGGCTATGCTTTCATGATGTATAAAATAATATATATAAAATAATATATAATGTGTATATATATATATATATACAAACTATATGATGCTTAACAGATGCTTAGTGTACATTATTATATACAGTAAATATTCAAAACAAATTATAAAAAAGAAACTTACATTATTTTTTTAATTAAGTACTAATATATTGAACGTCATGTAATGTTTCTGTAAATGTTAATTTCTCTTATTAACATACAGACATTATTAGGCCATATTCTAATGAATGATTTTTAAATGTTCTTTTAGATTACCTTCTCTTTGAGGTTCCCCATGTAGCCCAGATACACTCGCAACACTTCAAATATGCTAATTAGCACTATTCCTGTCACCAACAAGCACTGGTAATACGTTGGCAGTAAAGAGAACTGTGGAAAAAAAGAAAGAGAATGAGATTCCCAGATTTCCACCCTTGCTGAATATTGCCTTAGAAAAACATAACCTTAGTTTGACCCAAAAAATAAAGCTTATCCAAATAGTATCATGAGAAAGTTACAAGGGGTTGCGAGAGGTGTTTCAAAGAGGGTACAATGATCTTTCATTTCTTAAATGGAAATTATATTTTCATGATCTTACATGTGAATCACCATGATTTAACCAAGCTTTTAAAGACACAACTTTAGAAATACTTCAGAAGAGCAGGCGATCACAAAAGGGTGATTTAAAATAAATACATAAATAAATAAAAGTTCAAATGAAAAACTCAGGTAGTTAAACATTTGTTGTTTTCAGGTAGTTAAATTTTTTATTTGTTATACGAATACACCAAAAAATTGGCTGAGGGCTTTCCTTAGCACTGGAGAGTTTTGATACATTAAAAATACTGTTTGGCAGAATGTTAGGAAACCCATCCTGGTTATATCACCCCCCTTAATGGTCTTAATGGTCATTCTCTTTACGCAAAATATAATTTTGAGCAGTGAAATGTGACCTGGATCTCTATTTGTGAGATTCACCCTAAAAGTCTACTAGTTTGTAGGCATAGAAAGGTGGTTATTCCATTTTTCAATACTTTGATCCTCAGGATTATCTCAGTTTTTATTTGTTTATGACATTTGGGAATACCATACAGATGGTATTATTGCAGAAACTAATTCAACACACCTTTAATTCCAGCATCACAACCTCAGAAATCCACCAAAAGGGGAAGAAGAACATGTTGAAATACAGCAGCATCTGCAGCGAGAGATGAGACGAGACCTCACTGCACACTGGAGAGCAGAAGTACACATGCAAGTTTGAAAGATCAACAAGGGTCTTTCTGAAGGATCATGTGACACTGAAGACTGCAGTAATGATGCTGGAAATTCAGCTTTGATCACAAATTTCATTTTACAATATATTCAAATAGAAATATGTGCTTTTAAATTGTAAAAAGAGTTCAGAATATCAATGTTTTTACTGTATTTTGTATCAAATAAATGCAGCTTTGATGAGCAGAAGAGACTTATTTTAAATGGTATTGTAGGTCTAAAAAGTAAAGTCTTTATGTAAAGACAGATTCTTTTAAATTAAAACTTGATTTTGATCATTAAGTCGCCTTACACTAATTCTCTTTCTGTCACATTCCTCATTGATGGGCCCAGGGGAGGGGTCTTTTGTCTCCTCAGGTGTGAATTACAATCAATATTCATGATAGTTCACGCCTCCTCGCATATAACCTTTCTAACACTAAAAGTGTCTTACAAAAGTTAAATTACTATATTGTTTTGTATGAATGAGTGATCAGGAAGGTTTTCACATAATTTTGTAGCAAAACCTCTAGGCTACAAGATCCAGTTCTCAAAAGTCTTGTGGACAAATGTTTAGTATGTGTTATATGGCCTTATTTTAATGACTTAAAACATTTTTTTTTTTTTCAAAAAACATGCATAAACGTTATTTTCTCAAAAATACAAACATGTACACACATGTTACTCACATATTATTGTAGCCCAGTTATTTCTGAATACAGTGTTATCAGACTTCAGCCATTAATATGTTTTTAAGCTCCTGAAAAAAGCACAAATCTTCTCCAGGGCCCAAAATACCCTCAGAACCCAGAGGGTTACAGACTATTTAGCAAGGTAAGCAATCAATAATAATGTTTAATTAAACTGATATGTTTCTATAATATTTATTACAGATTGCTTTCCCCACCCTAGCTGTGGTAAATTGCTTTGCTATTGCTGGGGTTACCACCTCTATTATTGTAGAGCCTATTATAAACACTACTGTTAATGGTGAATTATTGTTTCATATTTCTCTTGCAATGTGAGTAAGACCATCAGTGTGAAACATTTTTTGGCATTTGATCATAGGTGTGGGAACACATTTTTGGCAAGGGGTGCTAGGCAGATGATTTACACACCATGCACATGCAAGGAGGGCATCAGAGAACCACGTGTCTCCCTATCACGGTACGCCCATTGTACAAAGAGGCCTCAATTTGTTCCTAAGAGGCAACAGATGCCCTAACCTCATTCCTGACCCTAATACAATTTCAAAATCCAGCGATTTATGTTAAACACAAACAAACATCAGAAGATGAAAACACAAAAAGGGAGAATAAAAAGTTCACTATAGTGCCCATCACCACCACAGGGTTCTTTCTTCAATTCAGCAGAGCCCTGCCCACAAGCATGACAAATCTCTCCAAAACCAGATGCCATTTTTATTAGCATAAATTACACGATATTTCATTGATACTGTTTTCCAGTCTTGCTCACTAGGGGGTGCTTCAGCACCCTCAGCACCCCCCTTCCCACGCCTTTGCTTATGATCTAGACAGGGTGTAAAGTGCTTTGGTAGAAGCCTTACCTTCATTATCCTGATAAGGATCCCTGAAGTCTCCACTGTCTCTCGTCCTGTTATTTATAAACACTGACCCACTTATATTAGCAAGACCTACTCTCAGATTCTGAGGAATAGGTGTGTAAAACACAGGCATGGCAGACTACGTTAAGTGCTCGAACAGTCAGTCATGCAGCTCCCTTATGGTTTGTGCAGTTTGAGATTAATTGGTGCCATCCAAGAGCTAACCAGATTAAATCCAAGGAAACAGATGGAGTCTGACAGCAGATTAAGGCTGTCACTCTTACAGAAAATTAACATGGTAACCATAGTTAGAGATATTGCTGCTGTAAAAATGAAGTTAAATAAATGAAACATGAATAAATACTATATAATTTGCTAATAATTTATTAGAATTGAATTGTGTGTGTGTGTGTGTGTGTGTGTGTGTGTGTGTGTGTGTGTGTGTGTGTGTGTGTGTGTGAGCGTGTATTTATCACTTTGTGGGGACCAAATGTCCCCATAAGGATAGTAAAACCCGAAATTTTTGACCTTGTGGGGACATTTTGTCGGTCCCCATGAGGAAAACAGCTTATAAATCATACTAAATTATGTTTTTTGAAAAGGTAAAAATGCAGAAAGTTTTCTGTGAGGGTTAGGTTTAGGGGTAGGGTTAGGTTTAGGGGATAGAATATAAAGTTTGTACAGTATAAAAACCATTATGTCTATGGAAAGTCCCCATAAAACATGGAAACACAACATGTGTGTGTGTGTGTGTGTGTGTGTGTGTGTGTGTGTGTGTGTGTGATGATATAAAGAATGAATTAATATTATTGATTATAAAAAGAAACATGTTCACGGTTATTTATACATTTAAGTTTTACATTGTTATTTTTATTTATCGTAATTATGTATGAATTTACTGCTGTAATAAAATGAAGTGGATATTCATTTTAAATGATTGTTTACACATTAATTATTAATGATAAAATAAACATACACTGTTATTCATTTTATATAATTTTTATTTTATTTATTTAGTTATAATTATTATTTATGTATTTATTGCTGTAATAAACGAATTCAATTAAATGACAATGTGTGACTAATCGTTAAATCTGTCAGAAATAATGATAAGCCTAATTGTTGAATTTTTCTTTCTAAAACAAATTGGCTAGGCAAAATTAGCTTTCAAACAATAGAACCACGAATTGAGAAGAATTGCGTTACATTTTATCAATTTAATCCGAATTCAAGCACAATTCTAGACCTGGAAAAACTGGCCTTAAAAATGTTACCATCATTGCCATAATTTCTGCCATAATTTCAGTTACTACAACTGAGGTTACCACTGTAAAACCATTCATTTAATTGAATGGCTCTCTTCAAGTGGTGTGTGAGGGTGTTTGTGTAATTGATTTCCTTTGTAAAAATTAAATAGACTCAATATGATGCAATTCAAATATTTTTGAAAAGTGTATTTTAAAACCCCAAAACTGTTGAGATAAGGACAGTGGTATACCCAGTCCCGGCGCCATGGGCGGACATTGGGGGGCCTGGCCCGCCCTGTGAGTCACTAGTGCCCGCCCTGGACGATCCTGTCTCCCTTCATCAACTCTACGTCACGTCTCACATCTCATTTCATCGCGATCTCACAAAGCTCTTTTATTATGCAGCATGCAGAATTCAGCACTGAACAAAAACTCCAACGTTTTGAATGGTGAGTGGATTTTATCTGAAATGCATCTGATTGGCCATTGCGTTTTAGAAATCAACACATATGTCTGTGATTGGCTACATTGCACAATGCTGCAAAAACACGTTATAATGGAGAACATCTAGGCCTACTTATACTTGCGACTGTAAATCGTTAGTTTGTTTAGATGTTCTTACTGATTTTGTGCAATAGATGAATAACAATGTATTTGTTTTAGGATGTTTTATTTAGATAGGGAGCCCCACGAATCGTTTTATTCTCCCGCAACCCATTACCGCCGCGCCCGCACTCGACCATCAAATCGAGTCGATCAACCACCAGTCCTTGCTTCTTGTTTGCACTTTTATTTATATATTTTTATCAATAGGCTACTGTAACTTTTGTTACAAGTTGGTAAGTTGTCGTTTTTTATATACATGATGAATAAACTCCTGAATAAAATTAAAAATGTGTTTGGTCTGATTTAAAAAATAATATTTTTAAATGGATTTGATTGGTTTGTCGATAGTGAGCGCGGGAATGTTTGTGTCCTAAGCATAGTAGCGCTTAATAACGATAGCTGTTATTTTTTTTAAACAACTATGCTGAGCTATTTCGTGTGACAGTTACCATGGATATACAAAGACCACCAAAGTTGGCAGAAGAGAGCAGCGAGGTAAGGGGAGAAGACCCAGGGTGTAGCAGTTCACAAGAGGTCGATCCAACTCCCAACACTTCAATCAGCTTTGACATATTTAACCTGTTAACCTGCACCCCCACTCAGGGGCTCACAGCTGAAAATGACATACCTGAATTAAAATAAATATAGCTCCTGAGAACAGTGTACCACAGGCACAATTAAGGTCTCTTTGGAAAGAAGACACTTGGCACTCTACTAACAACAAATCAGAGTTGATAATGCTCAAACAAATAAAAAGTTATAAAAGTTGAAGTGCCTCATAAATAATGTGAACTTCAAAAAATGTTTTAGTATTTCATGTACAAATATATAAAAATAGACCTGGAGGAATCCAATTACGTAAAGGATTGAAAGCCACAAGTCTCATCAGTTTATATTTCAAATTTGAGGAAGATATAATGAAAAATGGGGTTCCTGCAAGCTTTTTTCCAAGACTATGTCGGTTCCCTTTCTACCTCCCCTGCCTGAGGCACATCCCCAGAAATGACATCCCCAAACTAAAATAATTGTAGTTACTGAACAATTTGCTCTACATGCACAATTTAGACATATTTAAAAAGAAGACACTTTGGAGTTTATTACCCAAATGTAAAAGTTGAAAAAACTTACACAGACAAAAATTTATAGAATTTAAAGTGTCTTGAAGATAATTTGTACTGTAAGTAACATTTCATTATTTTATGGAAAAATCAATGAAAACAAACCTGGATGAATCCAGTTAGGTAATCGATTGAAAGCCACAAGTCTCATCAGTTTATATTTCACATTTGAGGAAGATATTATGAAAAATGAGATTTCTGCAATATTTTTTCCAAGACTATGTCCAGGTACCAAGAAGCCTCCTTGGATACCTCAAAAAGCAACCTAATGATCAAATGTTATGAAGGGTACTGCAAGCTATTTTAGTCATATACACTATTCATACCGATAGTCGCCCATTCAACATTCAATGGCTGGTGATGGCCAGTGATACAGACAGCATTCATATGGATGGTCAGACATAGAACCAACAAACAATCACACTGATGGCCAGCCATCAGACAAGCCATTTGTTTTATATTTGGTCTTTTCAGACCACAATGCATTTACCATATAAATCAAATGGGAAAACAAACACACACACACACACACACACACACACACACACACACACACACTCTCTCTCTCTCTCTCTCTCTCACACACACACACACGTATAATGTGTGCATGTTACATAGCAACTCACCGATGTAAAATTGGACCATCTTTTCCGTCCTCAAGTATATCACCGTCGTCGCTGTATTCACTCCTCAATTTCGTCATCGCTGCTTCGAGTGATCTCAAATAAAACATCTTCAGCAGAAAAAACTTCTTTTGACGATCCATTTGATGAGATAATCCGTCCAGTAAGTAAGACGCGAAAACAGATGTTGACTGGGGAACCGTCTTTTTACTATGGCTCGTTTGTTGTCAAATGACGGGGTGTGGTCACAGCCTAATTCGCAGGTTAGAGTGGCTGATTCAAATAAATAAAAAACATCTTGTTCGCGAGGAATTTAAACTTCCGGATATCGTTGGAATCGTGCACTGCTTGGCTACATTTTCTATCAGTCATATCATTTCAATTCTTTCATTGGCTTTCGTTGTAAAGACAAAACAATAGGATCAGCATATCATGACGTCAAAAAACTGACCGCAGTGTTTGGATATTTCGACCTATATATTGCCTATCTTTGTATTTGTGTGTGTGTGTGTGCGGTCTTAATTTGTTCATTACACTCTAAGCAACACACCCATATAACGTTCGACTACCGGAGTCTGTTTTTATGCATAATTTTATTGCATAACCGACAAGTATGATACTTCACCCTGAAGAAACTCGATGTAAACAAAGGAATAACCATCAATGTTACAACATTATTGTTTCTTTGGACTAAAAATGCTCTATGGGATGTTATTCAGTGGACCCTCACCTTTCCATCCAATCTGGAACTTTTAGCAGTGGATGCGTGTGTGGCTCGTTATTACGACACTACTGGTAAGTACTCCGCTTTTGATTACGTTTGTTTGATGTGTATTGCTTACATAAATGCAAGAAATACATTCGTTATAAGCTTTTCATCGAAAAACAGAGCTCTATCATCGATGCTTGAGGCTTACACCTTTAAAATGATATATAGTTTGCCAAGATTAATGATGTTCTTTCACGTTAAATCTATTCATAAACATTAAACTGTGGGGGACTCTTCGGTGCGACTGCGCACTGGTGCAGGTTAACAGGTTAAATCTGCATATTTGTGATATTTTTACCTTTATAAAAGGACATTTCCCCTAATCTTATTAAATATATGATTATATATCTTAATGATTCCTCTTTCATTTTAAATTCTTTATTTGATCAATAAATTAAATTAGAATAAGGTACTATAGGACTATTACCGATCAAATTAAATCATTTACATTCAATAATATACATTAAATAATGTTACGAGATTGTTTTAAATCTTTTTTTTAAATATACAAATAAGAAAAGTTGAAAGAATGACACTTTTAAACATGAAACTAAACCGCCAGTAGATGGCGGTAAGGGATAAGCGGCTGCGGTGTTAAGTGAGTCATTGAGTTATTTGTTCAAACGATTCTTTCAAACAGCTGATTCATCAAGAATAAAGTAGTCGTTCATGAATGGGTCATTGAATCTTTGACTCAACCGATTCGTTTAAAACACTGAATCATTTAGTAATGAAAACACGGTTGACTGTGAGATGCGTTCTGTTTCTGCTGGGATCTTTGTTTTAGAATAGAACAAAAAGTCAGTATTGCATCTAAAATGTAAGTGACTTAATATGAATTACTTGTTTATTGAACTGTCGAAATCAGTGTTACATTTTCAATCGTGATGGTATTCAGCACTTGGTTGTATGGTGTTGCTTCATGTTATAAATATAAAAACTAACTTACACATTTTGAATTTTTTACCGCAGTATGCTAACTGAGTTTCTTTGTGTGAGCTGCAGTTAGGCCTATTTGTTTCATCGAGAGGCTGCACGAGCCTAAACAGCACAAATCTTTAGCGTCAGTTATGAATTTGAATAGCGTCAGTACTACATTATGTAACAGGCTACTATCGATCATTATCATTGTATCATACATATTCAATTCATAATCGGTCATATCATTTAATGTTATTAGGGAATTATGTTAATCTCAGTTGTGCCCCCCTGAAAAAAATGTAATGCCCGTCCGTGAATTTGTGTCTGGCGCCGGGTCTGGGTATACCAGACTGCCTCCAGCCATCTGTGTTTCAGTCCAGAGCATAGACTGTAAAAAAGATGGACGACGCCCCTTCACTCTTTTCCATTGGTGAGAACTGAAGCCGCCAGTGTCCCGATATGGCGCTGACATCTTGGGACTTGAGTCTGCGCAGTTGCGATTTCGGGACCAGACCTGCGCAGTAGTGAGCAGGAAGTAAAGCCGCGAAATCAAGGCCCCGCCCTCACGCTCGCTGAATCAATCGCGAGCACACGCCCCTGCACTTTTGACTTTTGACGGTTAGGTGTGAAATAATGAATTATAGAAATTTAGATATTAAATGTAAAGCTCCAATCTCCTCAGTCCTCCGAAGATCCCCAACAAAAGTCCGTTGGTGCTTCAGTGACAACTTCGCTCAGAGAACCTGTCAATCACAGCTGTCAATCATGATGTCACAGCACCGTTTTTATAGCATCAAATAACGAACTAAAAACAAACTTATTTTGAAAACAAACACTTGAAATTACATCCACGTGACAGAAACTATCTTTGGAAAAAAGATATGTGAAGTGTTATTTAATTGTTTAGTGGGTCTCACTAAAACAATTTTGAATAACATGGGGAGGCGGGGTTTATGACCTACACTAGGACCAGTCACCGGGGGGCAATCGAGACGTTTTGGCTTCACTTTTGAGGGCTTGTGCGGCACACTTGGTCCAGAACCTGGCTTTGTTTCTGAACCTTGGGAATCTGGACGTCATTAATCGAAGGCTGCAGTACCGATAGTAACCGGCAGATGTCACAGTTCGTCCCGCGGCGCTCTGAGAGGGAAATGTTTGAAATCCTCAGGGACCTCCTCGCCTTTCTGTGTGACCTTCTATAGAAACCAAGAGAATCCAGCAAGCTGCTGATCTCATCTGCCTTCATATTCTTCACAGGAACAACCTGAGGAAGGCACAGATTAATGTCAGGGGAGTGAAAAATAAAGATACTTAATGCCAACATACTTGCACAGTCTCTGAATCATACATGAGAAAAGTGCATAAATTGTGTACTACCTTAATATAAAAATGATATTTATGCATAAATATATTGTGTACTTCTTTATATAAAAAAACAAAAAGAATTGTACAATAAAAACAATATAGTGTTATTAAAAAAAAACAGTAATTTTGCATGATATATGAAGTCTTACCTTCACCTGCTCATCCTTATAGTTGTAGAAAATCAGACGTGGATTTTTATTCTCTCCTGAATCATACTCCAGGTTATGACTTTAAACAGTAGGCTAAGGTTAACAGCGCTACGCAAATGACCTTTGAAGTCACGAAGCACATGGCTGCGGCCTCTAAATGTTTAAACATATGGCAGCACAAAAACAACACACAGGGCTTGTAAAGTTGTTACCAAAACAACTTTTACTGACGATGACAAAGACTTCAAAAATATGCTATAAATCTGACACCTTCCCTCCCCCAAACTAAATCTATAAAATGACAATAGCCCTATCTCTGGAGTAAAAACCACAGGAAAAATCATAACAAATAAATAAATAAAATCAGAGGGAATTTCAATGGCAATGCATGAAAATGTCATGATACTATAATGCCCATCATTCCATCAAGAAATTGTAGAGCTCTGGCATCTTCTTCATGGATCATCCAACCACACTGATGCTGCATCATTCAAATGCAAAAGTTTTTGGTTAAAAATGCCATTGCAGAGAATATGAATCACTATTCACAGTCAGCCATGATTAATTTAAACCACGAGTTAAAGTGTCCAGTATCAGGTTTGTTACTAAGATTAAAAGAGTAGTATTCGTCTGGTCATTTGATCGTAACATGGCAGCCCCAAAGAGGGGACCCACTCAATGTAGTATAGATCTCATTTTATAAACTCATCTCTGTGCCTCAGGTGGTAGAGTGGGTCGGCCACTAATCACAGGGTTGGTGGTTTGAATCCTGGCCCACACGACTCCACATGCCGAAGTGTCCTTGGGCAAGACACTGAACCCCAAGTTGCTCCCAATAGCAAGCTAGCACTGCTGCCATTGGTGTATGTGATGTGAATGGGTGAATGAGTCACAGTGTAAAGCGTGTTGAATACCGTTAAGGTTAAAAAGGTGCTATATAAGTGCAGACCGTTTACCATTTTAGGAGTAAAACATTTTTAAGTAGGAAAAATATGACTGAGCGCAACTTTAAATGAAAGGTGCTGTAAGCGATTTTAGCGTTCTGAAGCTTTCATGTGACAGAGCCATGGAACATTAGCCATGCCCCCTCATTCAAAATCCCCACCCTCTAAAGATAATGAGACCAAAACTGAGCAAAAGAGCAGCATTGTTTGTTCCTGTGCCTGTCAAATTCAACAGTGGCACAATAGCGCCCCCAACTCACAAACATTATGAATCATAGCCTTAATGATCCACTTCAAATACAACACTATGAGAACGAGCAAAATTATTTATTTTTTTCCTTGCTGTTTACAAAGTCTACAGCTGTCACAGAAACCAACAAGATATCTTAGGACACTTATTGTATTAAAATGAATTGAAACCTTATCAACCGCAGTTCTCTCCAGATGAATGTGGGTAGTTAAAGCATAGTATATCTATGAATATTTTAACAGAATCAAGATTTTAGGTTAAAACTGATATTAATTTACAATTAAATTGACTAATCTGAGTGCTGTGTGCTTTCACTATTTTAATCATGTTTTTGACTTTACTACTTCATTTGAAATAAACCTGCGGTGTGACATTAATTTTTAAAAGGTACACATATTCAGTGTAATCTCTAAATGAATATAAAAAATCTCATAAAAGTGCATACATAATTATTATAAAATAATTTACAAAATGCTGTTCAAATGCAGATTTACAGTAAGAGTAGAGTATAACTTGTCACCCCACAAAACATGTCAACTTCACAAAAGTATTTCTTGTCAACCACCCAAACTTCCACTGAGTACTCCCCAGGAGTTTACCTCTGGCTATGTCAAGCTGTTCCTCCTCAGCACTGCTCTCTGAAACATTTTCAGCACTTCTGCCAGTGGCCACCGGTGGTCAACAGGCCCAGTCAACAGGGCCACCGGTGTGACCTACATACTGCCGTTGGGGTGGAAGACCTCCACGTAGCCAAAAAAGATTGAGGTCTTTGGTAAAATGAGGGTTTTTGCAGTAGATATGGGCAGGCTGATAGATATCCACTGGCATGTGGAAAAGTCCGATTGGTCAAATTGTCAGATTTTGGTTGAGGGAAATCGAGAAAAACATTAGTTACACAAATGTTACACAAAAACAGCACTTGAAGTCAAGAAATGCATCCTGTAACAAAGGATACCCAAGACTGTAATTTTGAAGAAGTCCAATGTTCTCTAAAATTTGTTACATTTGAAAGTGTTTTTTTTTTTTTTCATTTCTTTTCATTATCAAAAAAATAATGAGTGTTGTGGCCTGACGAAGAACTTGCAAATGCAAACTCCAAATGCTGCTGTGAAAATAATGTTCTAATGAAGTAGAGTTTCAAGTTAGTCACTTAAATCTTATCTGAATACACAATGCTCCTTTATTCCTATCAGTGGCGCATGGGCATCTTGGGCCTCTTGGGCATCTTTTTTTTTAATCATTACTTGACAGTCTGTTTGCGGTGTTACTTTAAAAGGTGAAAGTACCATAGACACCATGTCTTCAAAAAGACAACATGCCTCTTTAACTAACTTGTTAGAGACCACCTGAATAGCTTAAAATAGTCAGCCATAAATGATGTCAACCCTTGTGTTAAGTGGTTGGGTGGCTCAGTGGTTGAGGCTCAGGGTTACTGACCAGAAGGTTGGGGGTTCAAGCCCCAGCACCACCAAGATGCCACTGTTGGGCCCTTGAGCAAGGCCCTTAATTCCAGGTTGCTCCGGGGGGATTGTCCCTGTAATAAGTGCACTGTAAGTTGCTTTGGATAAAAGCGTCTGCCAAATGCGTAAATGTAAATTAATCTGTTTGTATATGAGAGTGTCTTTTCGTTTAGGCCAGGGGTTTTCAAAGTCCTGGACAGTAAGCCACATTGCAAACAGCACCGTAACATAATGCTAATCATATTCTGGGCACAGTTGGTAGTACCTGCTCTTCCTCTCTCATCTCCATCATCTTCTCTTTTTTTCCTCTCAGTCTCATCTTGTCCCCTGTTTCTCCTCTTCCAGCAGCTTTATAAAGCTTTAAACATTTCATGCCATTGTAGAGACTGTAAATCTATTCCTTACATTCCCTTTGCCATCAAAAATTAAATATGGCACTACTCTAAATACTGTCTATTCAGGTGAACTGTTTCTTTAAGGGGATGGCTGCATTTATTTTAGGTCACCTATGGAGGGCGACAATGTTTCAGGATGGAGTTTTGGCACCGTTTGGGGAAAAGTGCTTCCAAATCTCTTGCCACAGACAATTATGCTTCCAATGAAAACAAACCATTCTCCATTGGAATGCTGCAGGAAAACCATCATACTCTATCACCCACAGGCGAAGCTGGGGCCCCGTCTTTCTGTCTCTCTACAGCTGTGGCCAGGCGCTGTTGTGTCAGATGACAGAGTCGTCCCGATCTAAAAAGACACAGATTTTCCCTCTCGACACGTGTAATTCTGTGAAGATGTAACAAAACAATCAATCTAAGTCTTGGGACCAGGTGAGCTTAAACACGGCTGTGATTGGTCAGATAGAGTCTTAGTTTTAGCAATAGAAGCATTACTGTGCATGTGTTTGAGTGTGGAGGAGAAAGAAGTTTCTCCCGTGATATTTCCCACATGTGTTTTAGATCTTTTAGCAAACATTTAAGTCATCATGTTTTATTAAAACCATATATAGTGGCCCCAAAAAGTATTTGGAAACTTATGCCACACTTGAAAATGTTTTGAATGTTGTGTATCAAATCAAGTGCGATGGTTTTTTTTTTTTTAGGACACAACACAAGCACACTTTTCAAATTAAATATTTTACAAAAAGTTATGATTTAAATGATAAAACAACAGTTATACTGTCAGGGCTGGACTGGGAAAAGAAATCGGCCTGGGATTTTACAAGGAAACTGGCCCAAAATGTGTTGAGCCGGGGGACAAAATCCACCCCCGATGAGCCACAAAATGTGTCGGCCCACTGGGAAAATTCCCGGTATGCCAAATTCCCAGACCAAAGGTACTTTCTGGTTGTCAAATATTAGGGAAGCATGTCCTTAGTTAATGTGATGATCTACTGTGGTTTCTGTGGAATTTATACATCCATCCACTAAAAGTCCCCTTGGTACCAGTCATTGCAGAAAAGTTAAGTTAGTTCTGAGAAAAGGTCTGGTACCATTTATCTGTAACTGCAACTTGCACATTTGCATATTCGGATATCTAAAACAAAGAGATTAATACATCTCTACAGTAAGTGTGACTTGAGGATCCAAAAGTGTCCACGTCAACATGCACATAAGATCTGTTGCGCACACACTTACCAGCATGCTGGTTTACAGCAGCACCCATAATAAGCAGAAGCCATTTCCTCCACCGGATCCTTTGGGCTCTCGTCCTCACTCGCTCTCTTTTTTCTCTCTCTATCCTGCCTCTCTCTTGTTTTTCTCCACACTCAGCATTTAGGTGCTTCCCCCTGTTTCCAAAACAAGCACAGTTTGATCTTGGACGTCTGGATCCTTAGGGCATATACACACACACACATACTGACATAAACTCACTATTTCAGTTTTTTAATTTTTTGTATCTTTTTGTTTTTATTATTAGTATTATTATTTTTGTATTACATTGTCATATTTTCTGAGTTCATTTAAAAGTATATAATCAGATACATACAGTACATTCATTAAGACAAACAACTTTTCAATAATAAAATAATAAATAAATGATTATTGTAACATTAGTGCATTAGTTAACATTTGTTAATGCAATAGTTAACATTAACTAACAATGAACAAGTTAATTTGAGTGTTTTTCAGTTATTTTAGACAAACCAGTCTGAAATGACTGTGTACTGTAAATTTATGTGGTTAAATTGTCAAAAACTCACTCACACGCATGCACATTTTGTTTCTAACTTTTTTATTTTTTGCCAAAAGGCAATATTTATTTTTGCCAATGCAAAATTAGTTAACCCATGATTTTAGGTTCTGTTTTATTGAGATGATGATTAAAAGAGCATTATGGAAGTTTCAGTTCAGGTTTATATATTTAGATTTCTGGGAGTGACATCATCAGGCTGGATGCAGACTGCAGACCGTCTGGACGGCAATCATTCACATACACGGGGAAGGCCCAAAGCTGATCGCATATAAGATAATGGAGGAAAGGCAGGAAAAGAGAGAAGTGTGGATTGCCACCATTGCAGATCTACCCTTGTGCTGTAATCCAAGTCTTCTAATGAAAACCACATGCTTGCAGAAATAGCAGGGGCCCAGAGAGAGAGCGAGACAGAGAGAGAGATGCAGAGAGTGAAGAGGGGGTGTGAAAGATAGAACAACAGGATGTAGACACAGCTTTAAAGAATACAGACACTTTTTAATGAATCCAGACTGTGGTCCTCTTAGATCCTGAGAGCAAAGGGAGAATACGGGTTCATAAATGGAAGTTGCATATATATATATATATATATATATATATATATATATATATATATATATATGTATATACTGGCGGCTAATAGTTTCGAATAATGTACAGATTTTGCTGTTTTGGAAGGAAATTGGTACTTTAATTCACCAAAATGGCATTAAACTGATCACAAAGTATAGTCAGGACATTACTGATGTAAAAAACAGCACTGCAAAGTCATTTTGGTGAATTAAACTACCAATTTCTTTCCATATATATATATCGCGAACCCCCCAGGTGTCTCAGTTTGAGATTTTCTAAATCTGGTCACCCTATAGAAAACATGCTAGTCGTGTCTGGGACTTCAATTATGACACATTTGAACCTTTATTGGAATGACTGTTTGTTTCATTGCCAATGCATGATGTTAAAACAAAGAGAACAGTCTGTTCACTTTTTCTGTCTCACACCATCAATCAGTAAATAGTTTTACATTTCATTCGGGATTGATATAGAGTTTTGTTTGATATTCAGTTTTCAGAGTTGCGACAAGACTTACTTTCTCATGCCACATGCACTAAAGAGGACTTTTTAATTAAAGTAAAAAAAAGAAAAGAAAAAAGAAGCATTTTTATATGCATTTTGTTCTACTGTAATATCAGTAATGAAATTCAGTTGGTCTTATTAAAATGAAGATTTGTAATATTATTCTTTCTTGACGGCACGGGCATATTCCAGAATGACAATGCCAAGATTCATCGGGCTCAAATTGTGAAAGAGTGGTTCAGGGAGCGTGAAGAATAATTTTCATTATTGTCCACCACAGAGTCCTAACCTTAACCCCATTGAAAGTCTTTGTGATGTGCTGGAGAAGACATTAATGCAAGTTCTCAGCCAAAAATGAGTTCAAGTCGGAAATAAATGTTGTGACTATGCATAAGGTTGACAAAACAATGCCATGACGAATGTGCACCATAATCAAAGCTAAAGGTGGTACAATGAAATATTACTGTGGGACAGGGTGGAGGGCGGGGCCGGGTCGTGATTATACACACCCGGTCCCTTATCAGACTAATTAAGCCTCTGAGAGGGATAAAGGCGGACTGCGGATGGTGGTGCAACAGAGAAAGATCGTTTGTTGATGTTTGTGTCTTTTGTTTACGTTTTTCATTAAAATATTATTTATATTGTCAAGCCGGTTCTCGGCTCCTCCTTTACATAGAGAATTTGACTTTTTTTGGCCAGGCAGTTTATTATTTACAAACTGTACATTTGGGTGTCCAGCTATATCTGGACATGCTGCACAAATGCATTTTAATATTTACATTACTAAATGTAATGAAAAACTAAAACTAAATTATAACATATTTAAAAACAAAACTAAAACTAACAAAGAACTAACAAACAAAATGAAAACTAAACTTAATTGGAGCAAAAAATGTAAAACAAAATGTTTATAACCTTGCGCTCAACACAAACTAAATTATTATTAATTATTATTATTATTTGTTGTTTTATAAATGTAAAAATGCAGAAAGTTTTTTGTGAGGGTTAGGTTTAGGGTAGGGTTAGGGATAGAATTTATAGTTTGTACAGTATAAAAATAATTACGTCTATGGAGAGTCCTCATAAGGATAGCTGCACTAACATGCATGTGTGTGTGTGTGTGTGTGCAAACACGCATTCACATGTGTGCTCATATTTCTGGATGTTGTATTTCAAATTGTCCAATTATTAATATTATTATTTTTCGTAAGCAAAAAAAAAAAAAAAAAAAAATCGTATAAAAATAAATTCGTCCGGGTCAACATGACCGGAACAAAACATTAGGGTTCAGTCACTTTAATGTCATAGGGGAAACTTTTTAAGTTCCTGTATGTCAAGTGGTTTGGACTGACCAAAAATAAATAAATAACTAAATGAATAAATGCAAAGGATCTGTTGGTTCTCCTTGTAATGGCCCTTTTCTAGCCAGTGGTCTTATGAAAGAGGAAATGAGCCTTTGTGCTGTTTTCCATTTTGGTCTAATCTACATCACTTTTTTTTTTTTGCTATGATAGTTATAGAAGCAACTCTCTCTCTCTCTCTCTCTCTCTCTCTCTTCCTGAGATCCAGTAAAAAGAAGAACAAACCATCTTTGCTCTGAAACCTGAGCCCTAAATAAACCATACTACTTCCTCCTATCACAGCAGAGAGAGGGAAAAAGAGGGAGAATGACAGAGGGAAGTGAGAGGATAAGAAATGAGAAAGAGGGAGAGGAAAAAAGGGCAAAGGGGGTGGGATGTGTGGAGGGGGAGAAATGCAGAAAAGTTTTCCATTAGACACAGATCCGCTTGCATAAAATTGACATTAAAAATATGCTGACAAAAGAGGAAAATGTGAGTGTTACAGACAACTGTTTGCTGACCATGTATATCTCTCTCACAAAGAGGAAAGTTTAATTACAAAGTCTATTTATAAAGGCTTTGCTTATTTGTAGGTCAAGGCACAAAAGCATGAAAATGGGTGAAACAATGCTGTAAATCGTTTGTTGTTACCATCTGCAGACTTAGTAAATAAGAGAATGTATATTACATTGTCATCTTTGATATTTATAACTAGTTGTGTTGGCTGAGACAAGCATCTCTATTACTATTGCTCAAACTTAGGGTTTGGGATTTAAACTAACTTAAACAAAGTATTGTTTCGGGTTCAATACAAGGCGAATGCATTCGACAGCATTTGTGGCATGTTTAATGATATGTATTAAAATTATTTTAGTTTGATAAAATCGCTTACTAACCTTATCTGTCAAAAAGTATATATACAATTTTACAATTGTACAACTTTACAACTTTTCCCATGATGACACAATGTTGGTAAACCCTGCAAATGATTTTAAAATTATTTCTAAAATCATGTGAACATTTATAATGTTTAAGTGGTACTTGTGGTTATACTTTTGAAACAGTGTGTATTTTCAGTACATTTATGATTTGGCAGACACTTCTATTTAAAGCGAATTGCATGCATTCAAGGCATATACAGTATATCTATATCTAGGGACCAGAATATCATGGAGACATGTAATGTCGCTCATGGAAATAAAAAAAAAAAGGTAAAAAGCCAGTTTTTACAGTAGGTATTCACAAATCTTCAAACTGGTGAACAGATTTTGTGTGAGTGCAGTAAATCTTTTTTATTTTTAGCCCAACATCTCATTAATTCTATGATTAACTGCCCTGTTATCACCTCAAATCACTCAGACTTATATCACAGTGTGAGTACAGTAGATTTAGCCTGTAATAATATATTATACACACATATGATCTCAGCGCTGTAGCGGTACAGTAAAGAGCTGAGCTCAGCATCCAGTGGTTAGCGGCAGTGACACGCGCCAAGCGTCTTTCCAGTAATAACCCACATATGGCAAAGACACAGACACGTAAGAAAACAAAATGGCTAGGATTGAGCTAGAGTGTTGCCTACAGAACTGAGAATACAGAGGCCCCCAAAAAGTATTTGGACACACTTTGACCACACTTGTTTAATTTTGTATAGCTTCCACAACAAAACAACACAATCGATTGGCATCTGCAAAGAAATTATGCTTCGCTTTTATTAGAACTAAATTTGCTTTTCTGAGCCATATTTTCAATGACTTTTATCTAACTGGTCCCATGGTGATTTTTTTGTTTCACACATATCGTTTTTTTAATATTCAAACAGGTCTCCAAGCAGAGTAACCACAATAGTTCATCACATTAACTGTGGATATGTTCCACTAGTTTGACAACCAGAAATGGAAGCACAGTGTAGTTCTAGAGGGAAGACTAGCAGCTGTACATCATCACATAATTAGCTGGGTAACTCCTAGCCAATCGCATGTAAGCCCTTGTTTTATAAGTCTGCTCACAATCTATCACATTGCTGTTTCAGTGTGCAAACAGGGCAACCTCCACCACCCCACCACCACCAGTTGAGCCCCGTCCTGCACAGGGGTAGGCTCCTCGCCCCTGCCTCCTATCTCCGGCAGGATATGATGTACAACTCCCTCGGACTATGCCAAAGAGAGACATTACTTTTCTGTTTTACATTCATCAAATAAATGGCATCTTAAACCTCACTCAAGCCTGTGTGTCTTCCCAATAGAAAGTGTCTTCATTTTGAACAGTATGTTGCCAAGTGGAGAAATGTAATGTAATTAACTCTAGTCAGGAATTTGACATGGTCACTTAAAGAACTGGAGTTTTGTGGCACCTGCTTTCCAGCACTCTCTCGTGTTAGAAACATGAGAACATACGTAGTGCAAGAGAGCTCACGGTTTTGTTCATCGGTTGAGAATTCTTTGGTCTAAATATAAAATTTTACACAAAATGTTGTTAAATTGCATGAAGTATGTGTTCAGAATAGTTGTATGTTAGAACTGAGTGTTTGTTATGGATCATTTTTGAAGGGTGCATATTTGCATGTGGGAAGTTTGACTACGTTTTCTGCACATGCAAGGACTGGGTATGTAAATTTAGAATTAATCATACCTGTATCTTATTTAATGATATGTAGCCCAGAGGGTTTTCCAATTAAGTCAACATGTATAATGATAATCTATTGATTTAAACTGCAACCCATGTCCTTAAAGCTGGTTAAAAATAAGTAATTTACTGTGAGTGGTTTAAGCATGTGTTAAATGCATAAAATGCTGTGAATGCTATAAGCATGTATTAAGTTGATGTATGCTAAAGCATATGGATAGGCTAATGCCGTTTATATTTTCTTTTTGACATTAGCCTCTCCGTATTTTGTTAAACCCCATTTAATTTTTGTGTTTAATTTTTTATATAGCCCCATCGACCACTGTTTTTCTTTTTTATAAACAGCCATTAAGAATAAAACCCCAAAATATTTTTTGGTATTCTGTGTGGTTTATTCACAACCCACCAGCTACAAGTATATTTACAATTGTTTTATCATAATACATTGTTTTGTGAAATGTTTCACTTGTAAATGTGTGCTTATGCTATCTTTATTTAAAATTAATGCCCCCCCCCCCCCATTGGTATTACCATCTGCTGCATTGTTCTATGGAAGTGGAAAATCATTTAGAATGTACAGTATAATGAAATCTAGAATAGCAACTGTGCACAGACCCCTTTCTAACAGTAAAACCTTCCTACTGATATAGGGAGGGAATATACTTTACCACCTAGACTATAAGAATATGATTTATGTCATAGTTATGTTGATGCCAGCATTTATTATTCAATCATTTTCTCTCTGGAGTCTGTTGCTCACTGAATTGCCCATTTCCGATGGAAACCTGCTTAAACAGGTAGAGTAGCACAGCGTGTCAGCTTTCCACAGTATCAGCATGGGTCCATTGAATTCTCATAACTTATAGAATTATAAAAGATCCATTCTTTTTTGGAAAAACAAAAAAAACAAAACAAATTTCTGAGCCCCTTTCAAGTGTAACTGCACCCTTTGCCTTTTTCTGCATTACTTTCTGCATATATTTTTTTCTTCCCCCCTTTTATTCTTTCACAACAGCTGAATTGGCTACCAGATGTGGATACAATCTGTTCCTGTTGCCATGATAACCACAGAGTTCTGAACAGGCTTGATGTTGTGGACCTCTTGGCTAATGTTCAGTGGCTGCTCAGATGGGCCTGTTGTTTCGAAGGACCCACCTGATCGTTGTCCAAGTCTCCGAGAGATATGTTTAGACTGGCAATCGATGTGTCATATCGCCGCCTCCGAAATGTATTTTCTCTCCACTTGCAGATGATGGCCATACTATTATATCTTGGTAGTTATTGTGCAAAGGCCTAGTGCTTGCTTCTGAAATCTTTATTTTGTGAATGCGGTCATAATTTCAGAAATAATCTTTCTTTCTAAGGATTCGCTCTCTTTAAATGACTTTCTCAGCACTGAAATATATATTTATTTTGTCGTAGACTCATAGCTCTTCTATATGTGAAATTTAAAGGATAAATCATGGATGATGTCAAAATGGGATGTTGAGGGCTTTTAACTTTTAGCAAGCAAGTGCTGATTTCATTTAAGCAGTTATTACAGTGATTGAATCTCACAGAAACCTGTCCAGGTTGCATTTTACTCCAATATATATACATACATACATACATATATACACACTGGTGGCCAAAATCTTTGAATAATGTACAGATTGTAGAGAGGAAATTGATAATTCACCAAAGTGGCATTCAACTGATCACAAATTATAGTCAGGACATTACTGATGTAAAAAAGAGCACCATCGCTATTTGGAAAAAGTCATTTTTTATCAAATCTAGACAGGCCCCATTTCCAGCAGCCATCACTCAAACACCTTATCCTTGAGTAATCATGCTAAATTGCTAAGTTGGTACTAGAAAATCACTTTCCATTTTATCAGTCACAGTTGAAAGCTATTTGGGTCGTTAAATGAAGCTTAACATTGTCTTTGTGTTTGATTTGCCACAATATGCAATAGACTGGCATGTCTTAAAGTCAATATTAGGTAAAAAAAATGCAAAAAAGAAACAGCTATCTCTAGAAACTCATCAGTCAATCATCGTTTTGAGGAATAAAGGAATATACAATGCTTGAAATTGCCAAAAACTGAAGATTTCATTCAAAGGTGTAGACTACATTCTTCAAAGACAAAGGACAACTGGCTCTAACAAGGACAGAAAGAGATGTGGATGGCCATATTTACAACTAAACAAGAACTCTAGTTTGAGAACCTCAGCTGACAGCTTCATTGAAGTCTACCCGCTCAACACCAGTTCCATGTACAACAGTAAAGAGAAGACTCAGGGGTGCAGGCCTTACGGGAAGAATTGCAAAGAAAAAAACACTTTTGAAACATAAAAATGAAAAGGTTAGAGTGGGCAAAGAAACACAGACATTGGACAACAGATAATTGGAAAAGAGTGTTATGGATCTTAACCCGATTGGACAGCTATTTTTACATAGGATGCGTTTGACCAAAATTCCATTATCTTCAGCAAGTTGACTAACACTACAGCTGAGGAATGGAGTTAAACATCTATAGCTTTAATATTCATCTTTGCTTGGGAGTCGCATATATATGTGAATGTGCTCGATTACCTTCATCTGTCACACATAATATATACATATATATATATATATATATATGCAGCGGCGGACTGGCCATAGGGAGCACCGGGCATTTTCCAGGTAGGCCACAGGGTAATTTGGGCCGGCCTGCTGCTGTGTATGTGCAATCCCATCCTACAGGTAGGCGTCCGCCCTGGTCTCCAATACACCCATGCAGACCTCTTAATAAAGAGGATATTTAATTATCTCTGTAAGACAATCCAGTTAAATTGTTTTCATTTGGTAATTACTTACACATTGGAGTGCATATCCGTATGAGCGAATTAATTTGTACCTCGTGTGGAACTCAATATTTGACATACAAATCACAATAATGGTGACAACCAAAAACAACAAAGTATTAGATGAATAATCTGAATAATCACTAAATGACAAATAACTGCAAATTACAACAAATACAATAACAGTAGCGTAAATAAAATCAGAAAACAGTAAAGCTATGAGCAGTACATATTGTCATGAACATCGAGAGCACCTCCCCCTCCAGTCGTTGAAGATCAGATTCACCGGAGTTCTGAGTATAGACTACATTTCCCATGAACCCACATACTTAGGTCTGATTACTACGCAGCTGTGCCTTGTTTGTTATTCCCTATTTAATCAGCCTTGTTCTAACACTCTTTGCGAAGTCTTGTTTTGCTCCGGCTACAATTCCAAGCGTTTGTTCCAGTTCATTATACTGTCTATTGTGTATCGACCCTGCCTTGTTCCAGTACCGTGTTTGTTAGCCGCCAGCCCTTTATTACCTTTGCCTGTTCCAAGTTCGTTGATTGTTTGCTGCCTGCCCCGATCTCCTGCCTGCTCTCACGTTGATTCTGCCTGCCTCCTATATTCCTGTTTGCCCGTGTTGACCATTGCCTGTACCTCTTCTGTGTCTTCATTAAAATACTGCTGATGGATCCCAACCAGTCTGTGTCTCCGTTACAGAAGACTTCGCCAAACACCGATCCAGCGGTAATCTCCCGCATGGCAGAAGAGCTCTCAACTCAAGCGAATCTCTTAACAATGCAACAACATCAGCTCGCTCGACTTACATCAGCTGTCGAAGAGATGATGCGCTCCATGCAAGCGCAGCCCCAGTCTGTCTCTTCTTCGGCGCCCGCTATACCTCAAGCCAGCGCAGCTGACACCACTGTTCCGCACTTCATTTCTTCTACCAGCCCAAGGCTCGGCTGCCAGAAAAATTTGATGGCACGCCCTCTAGATGCAAGGGGTTCATCATGCAATGCTCAGTTTTCCTCTCCCAACAACCTGCACTGTACCCAACTGACGAAAGCAAAATCCTCTTTATGAGCTCTGTACTCACGGGTAGAGCCCTCGATTGGGCCACTGCAGTCTGGACCAACCAGGGATTCGCTCAATTCACCTTCGACTCCTTCCGTCAAGGTCTGATCGACGTCTTCGATCACCCTGAAGGGGGTAAGAATGAACAGGTGAACAACTACTGGCGCTCCGCCAAGGCAACCGCACGGCGGCAGACTACACACTATCCTTTCGTACCCTTGCTGCACAAACCGGTTGGGTTGAAGCAACCCACAAATTACTATTTTGTCAGGGCTTAAACACTGAACTCCAGTCCGAACTGGCCTGCCGTGATGAGGGGGTGTCACTCGACCAATTCATCGCTCTGGCTATCCGAGTGGACAACCTCATCCGTTCCCGACGTCCTAATCATTGGTCACCACCTTCCTCTGCCATGTTCCCAATGAGCGACACAGCAGAACCCATGCAGGTCGACCGCACACACCTCTCACCCGAAGAATGTGAACGCCGCTTCTCCAATCGCCTCTGCCTCTACTGCGGCCGGGCTGGACATCAACGCGCCAGTTTTCCGACGCGCCCCTCACAAATGCCATGCCCCGGGGTAAGTCTATTAATTTCTTCTACCCCGTCTGGAAACTGCCTCGAAGTACCTGTAAAGCTTACCTACCTTTCGGACAGTATTGACACTCATGCCTTAATAGACTCCGGGGCGGCGGGCAACTTCATTGATGAGAGTTTCTGTGAGCATTACCAAACTCCCCTGATCGCTTGTAATCCTCCCTTGACAGTGGCAGCGCTAGATGGTCGGCCTCTGGGATCCGGCAGCGTGTGCTTCTCCACCTGTGACATCACCCTGCAGGTGGGCTTACTACACTCGGAAACTTTATGATTCTTCGTCATCAACTCCCCTCGCAACTCTGTTATCCTTGGTTTTCCCTGGCTCCGAATGCACAACCCACAAATCTCCTGGCAGGAAGGGCAAATATCTCAGTGGGGCCCGGGCTGTTCCACGCAATGTCTTCAAGTAGTCCGACCTATCACCGTGGGCACTACCCACGCTAGTAAGAACCCCGACTCACTTCCTGCGATACCCCATGCATACACTGATCTCAGAGAGGCGTTTAGCAAGTCCAAGGCTGCTCTACTCCCACCCCATCGCTCCAGCGCTTGCGCCATTGAACTCAAGCCCGGCGCCACACCCCCTGTTGGTAGAATTTACCCCTTGTCCGAACCAGAGTCTCTTGCTATGAAGTCCTACATCGAAGAGGATCTTGCCAAGGGCTTTATCCGTCCCTCCACTTCTCCAGCGGCAGCTGGTTTTTTCTTTGTTAATAAGAAAGTTGGCTCCCTACGTCCTTGTATTGACTATCGGGGCCTAAATGAGGTTACCATTAAATTCCGATATCCTCTATCACTCGTTCCCTCCACCCTAGAACAACTGAGATCAGCAAAATTCTACACCAAGCTGGACTTACGAAGCGCCTATAATTTAATTCGCATTCGGGAGGGGGACGAGTGGAAGACCGCATTTTCTACCACTTCTGGCCACTATGAATATTTGGTCATGCCTTTCGGCCTTTCCAACAGCCCCTCAGTATTCCAGTCCTTCATCAATGACATTTTCCGGGACATGCTCAATAGGTGTCTAATCGTTTACATCGATGAAATCCTGATTTACTCTGATTCCCTTGAAAGAACACATTGCCCAAGTCAGAACGGTACTGAAGCGCTTGATCCAACATCAACTATACGCCAAGGTAGAGAAATGTGAGTTTCATCTAAGAGCAGTTTCCTTCCTCGGCTACGTCATCAGCCCGGAAGGGGTGGCCATGGACAGCAGTAAGGTTCAATCCGTCCTAAACTGGCCTCAACCTAACACTGTTAAAGAGCTCCAACGTTTCCTGGGTTTCGCCAACTTTTATCGGAGGTTCATCAGGAACTTCGGTACTGTCGCCTCACCTCTCACTGCTTTGGTTAAAAAGGGACAAACCAAACTTCACTGGTCCTCCGACTCTCTCCGGGCCTTCCATCAGTTGAAGGAGTGCTTTACCTCAGCTCCCATCTTACATCACCCTGACCCTGATATTCCGTTCGTGGTAGAGGTTGACGCGTCCAACACAGGCATTGGAGCCATTCTCTCCCAACGACAGGGTAACCCACCTAAATTATTTCCCTGTGCCTTTTACTCTCGCAAACTGTCTGCTCCCGAGCAAAACTACGACGTCGGCAACCGGGAACTCCTGGCTATGAAAGCCACTCTAGAGGAATGGCGACACTGGTTGGAGGGGGCCAGACACCCATTTCAGGTCTTTACCGATCATCGCAACCTTGAATACCTGCGCTCGGCCAAAAGACTCAACCCCAGACAGGCCAGATGGGCCTTATTCTTCACCCGCTTCAACTTCTCAATTTCCTATCTACCCGGCTCCAAGAATGTCAAGGCCGACTCCCTTTCTCGACAGCATGAAGCCACACCTCAAAACCCCTCCGATGATCCCATAATTCCTCCCGGACTGGTTCTCGCTCCCATCCAGTGGGACATCATGTCAGACATCACTCAGGCCCACACCTCCAACCCCCCCTCCCAAATGCCCACCCAACCGAACATTTGTACCTCACAGTTTGCGGGAGAGGGTAATTCGTTGGGTACATGATACGTCACATTCCGGGCACCCAGACACCACAGCTACAGTTCGCCTGCTTCAGAACTGCTTCTGGTGGGAGACTCTGTTGGAAGATACCACCGACTTTGTCAACAAGTGTCAGGTCTGTAACATCACCAAGACACCCAAAGAGTCTCCAGCTGGCCTACTGCAACCCTTACCCATACCCCAACGTCCCTGGTCACACATCGCTGTAGACTTTATCACCGATCTCCCCAGTTCTCAACATTACACCACGATCCTCATTGTCATCGATCGGTTCTCCAAGGCTTGCCGTCTTATCCCTCTACCCAAGCTACCCACTGCCCTCGAGACCGCTGAACAGCTCCTTCAGTACATCTTCTGCTATTATGGTCTCCCAGAGGACATCGTTTCAGACCGGGGTCCCCAATTCACATCCAGGGTATGGAAAGCCTTCTTTCGTCTCCTAAATATTAATGTCAGTCTTACCTCAGGCTATCACCCCCAGTCCAATGGCCAGACAGAACGCCTGAATCAGGAAATAACCAAATTTCTCCGAACATACTGTCACCAAAATCAGTCGGACTGGTGTCGGTACCTCCCGTGGGCAGAGTATGCTCAAAACTCTTTACTCAAACCTGCTACCAACTTAACTCCCTTCAAATGTATCCTGGGATACCAACCCCCCCTCTTTCCCTGGTCCGGCGAACCTTCGGAGGTCCCCGCAGTTAACGACTGGCTTCGGCGAAGTGAGGCGGTATGGGACCAGGCCCACGTCCATCTACAACGGGCAGTGACCCGATCCAAGGAACAAGCTGACCGTCATCGTCGCCCTGGCCCCAACTACGCTCCTGGTCAATGGGTCTGGCTCTCCACCCAGGATCTCCGTCTTCGCCTCCCCTGCAAAAAACTCAGTCCTAGGTATGTGGGTCCCTTTAAGATTCTCAGACAGATCAACCCAGTTTCTTTTCGTTTACAACTTCCAATTAACTATCGCATTTCTCCCACTTTTCATGTCTCCCTGCTCAAACCGGCTGATGGTCCGAGGGCTGAGGAGGAGGTGAGTTCCAGGCCCCCTCCCCTGATTGTGGGCGGCGAGGAAGCTTTCCTGGTGCGGACCTTGCTTGACTCCAGACGACACCGGGGTCAGCTCCAATACCTGGTGGATTGGGAGGGGTACAGTCCGGAGGAAAGATCCTGGGTAAATACCAATGACATCCTCGATCCTAATCTCATTGCAGAGTTCCTCCGGACCAATCCGGAGAGACCGGCCCCTCGACCCCGGGGGAGACCTTGACGTAGGTCGCATCCTCGCGTCCGGAGCCGCTCACGGGAGGGGGTGGTCTGTCACGAACATCGTGAGCACCTCCCCCTCCAGTCGTCGGAGATCAGATTCACCGGAGTTCTGAGTATAGACTACATTTCCCATGAACCCACATACTTAGGTCTGATTACTACGCAGCTGTGCCTTGTTTGTTATTCCCTATTTAATCAGCCTTGTTCTAACACTCTTTGCGAAGTCTTGTTTTGCTCCGGCTACAATTCCAAGCGTTTGTTCCAGTTCATTATCCTGTCTATTGTGTATCGACCCTGCCTTGTTCCAGTACCGTGTTTGTTAGCCGCCAGCCCTTTATTACCTTTGCCTGTTCCAAGTTCGTTGATTGTTTGCTGCCTGCCCCGATCTCCTGCCTGCTCTCACGTTGATTCTGCCTGCCTCCTATATTCCTGTTTGCCCGTGTTGACCATTGCCTGTACCTCTTCTGTGTCTTCATTAAAATACTGCTGATGGATCCCAACCAGTCTGTGTCTCCGTTACACATAGTCATTTGCATAATTTATTCATAACGCAAAGCTTTTCTGGGAGCTGAAGCGTGGCTTGTTGAATGCTCACACCTGATAAATAAGTAATGAAAAATATTACTTTGTAGCTATTTGAGTCTTTGAACCTTACTTTCTTTAAAGGATAGCAGAAACAGCGTTTGTCAAAACCTTGGGCTTTTCACATTTTCTCAAGAATAATTTGGGGAAGGAAATAAAACACTCCAGATATAAAGATGCAACAAATTCACATTTTAGAGTGAAAATATGAGCAAATAATCTGCAAAATATCTGCAAAGATCTACACTTTAAAAGGTATATTTTGTTTAAATTTGTTTTTTACATATATTTATATTTGTATATTTGTATATTTATATATGTACATATTCTGGCCAACTTTGTTTTTATAAAAAATTTTAAACAAACATTTACAAATAGTTATGAGTAATTGGCATGACATTTGAAAAAATCAAAAGTTGGACCAATGCTTGAAGAAAATTTAATGATTGAAACCATTCAATTACTTCAATTTAAATTAATACATTTATTTATTTTTTGTAATTTTTTTAATCTGAACAACAACCATTGGTCACCCAAATGATCACCCAAAAATATATATATTTTTTTCGATCATAACTGGATAATCCTAAAATTAATGAGCTGGATTTTCTGTAAACCAAATATAATTTCTTCTACATTTCACCCAGAGTCCCGGACATGTCCTGGACATATTCCTTGAGACTGACCCAGTTTACCTTTTAACTAGCATGGCTACGGTATCAAGAAAGTTCCATTTGACCGAAGAAATTGAGGAAAAATTAGTGGAACATTGGCAGGAGCACGAGTGCCTATTTGATGTTTCCTCTGAACTGTACCACAACCGGGTGGAGAAAGAGAAGAGTTGAAGAGAAATTGCCAATTCTCTTGGACAGTCAGGTAAGCAAATAGGTAGATTTTTCTGTAGGAGTAACCAATATTGTAACCAATATAATATATGATTAAAAACATACAGATCATATTCTGAAATACTAGGATCATACATTTGTTTTCGTATCTCGTATCACTTCTCGTGTAATTTGGAGTCCAGACAGAGTCGTGGGATTCATCACTAGTGAAATGTTTTGTAACGTGTTCACTCCTGTCGCCGATTTCTCGTGAAATTTGAAAACCCTACGACTTCCATGACAAGACAGACAGTTGTGTAATATGAACAGTACCACGATCCAACGTCTTTGAAAGTCATGTAGTGTGTAGGAGGCATAAGGCTCATTGTCAGCAGTTGCATGACTTTGAGAAATGTGCACACGTGTACGTGTGTCTGGATGCTTAAAACGTGGGCATAACGCCCAAGTTTTCTGGTTCCAATTAGAGATCACATTATACTTCTCACCTGAGTTGCCTGCTGCCCACGAAACTTTGGCTGTTTCCTTCAAGCCCTTCTCTCTCTCTCTCTTAAAAGAAAAAAATCTGTACAGAAACGGGTGAAAATACGCAGCTCACGATGCTTTAACCCCAGGGCCCTCGCACAGACTTCCAACTGTTCCTCTATGAATGGGGCTGTTGTGCCAGTACAGCAGCTCGCCAGTTCAGTCCTCTGGGCCCTTTAGAGTTTGATGAGCATATGACCACCACTACAACAGCTACCGATACAAAAATCTCCCCAGGATCCCCTGATCAGAGCACATAAGCAGCCAGAAGTCAGCAGAAACCATAAATAATTTACTGTACGAACAGGAAAATGGATAGGAGAGTAGTTAGACATAACTTATCATCCTCACAGATACTTGTATTGCATTGTATTGTATGATATAAAATTATTTCTTAATAACAACACTGTAGATCTTCTCCTGCTGATAGATCCAACCACTTATTCAAAGCCCTGATTAAACCTTGTTTCCTGCCCACAGAGAAAGTAGTATTTTGTATCCAAAATGGCTGGGAGATATTTTGAACATTTGCATCTATATCTAATATATTGAATATCAATTGATGAATATCAAAGTTGATTTTAATGTACTATTTATTTAGCTATTATATGTCATGAAGCTCACGCCAGTAGGCCAGTTCTGATGGAGTTGGAGGGTTTGATTAATTTCCACGAATCAGTTCTTCGTTGTGTTAATTTGAGCCTGATCTCATGAAAATAATGTGACTGTGAGAGCCAATTGATATTTGTACCATTAAAATTCATGAGCTACAGGTTTGCTTTTATTTCAAACAAGGTAACTGAACAACCACACATCATTTACATTTACATTTATGCATTTGGCAGATGCTTTTATCCAAAGCGACTTACAGAGCCCTTATTACAGGGACAATCCCCCCGGAGCAACCTGGAGTTAAGTGCCTTGCTCAAGGACACAATGGTGGTGGCTGTGGGGATCGAACCAGCAACCTTCCGATTACCAGTTTACCAGTTATGTGGTTTAGACCACTACACCACCACCTACATCAAAAACATAAAATAACAAATCAGGACAAAATGAATGAACATAATGCGACTGTTATTGATAATGTTCTGGGTGGCTGGGCTTCACTCAAAGCTCATGCCAAAGTCTGTTCTTCCAGCTCTTCTAAAACTCATTTACTGAAGTTGGTAATATTCTGGATTGCGTGCAAAAACATGAAATGTTGTTTTTTGTCGATGATCCCACATAAGGAAACGGTAAGTGAAACAGATCACATGATTAAATGCATAGATATTGCTGATCTCTCACTGACTTCTGCATCATACAGTTTATCGTTTACAAAAAATAAACGAAAACATCCACAGAGACAAGAGAAAAACCTCTATTGAAAGTAAAAAGTAAGATATTTAAACATAAAAATCGAATGTACCTGATGTTTGCACATAATAAAGGAAATAAAATGTAATACAATTTGAAAACCAGTTCATTTGACAAACACAAACAAATTAAAAATGCAAGATATACGTTATATAAGCACAGCTTACAAATGTAGGTAACAATATTATTACAAATATTTTTGCATGTAGAAAAAATATATGGTACCATATGACGGAATAACAGTTACTGTACACCACAATAAAAAAACGTAACTAACTCACAAATGAAAAATTATTACAAGCCCAGATTGAACGTTTAATCCTAGATTTTTTATGAAAACGTAACCTTCCAGTTTGAGTTTTTTTTTAATAAAGAATATTTGACAACATTTCTTGGGATATCGTCATCGAAGTGTTTGCAAGTGCTATGGGGTGGTGCAGACGGTAAGATAAAAACAACAGAAAACTAAAAAGTAAACAAACAAACAAACAATCGAACAGAAAACGTAATTTTCATAACAGAAAACGTTGGATGTATTGAGCTTACTGCAACTATATAGCCATCACAAACCATTCAAAAGATCTTAATTTACAACTCTTCAAGTCTGAATCTTAAGATCGTGGTCAATTAAGTGGTACCTAAATTGGAGGCTGCTTTATACTGGCATCTTTCAAGCACTGTGATTGTTTCTGTGGTAAAACAAATAATACATTGATCTATGAAAACATTGGCAAATACTGAAAATATAAATAACATTTAGCAAGTACTTTCTTGTATATAGAGTCACTTTTTCACTATGAGACCAGGTTGAATTAAAAGCATTACTGCTTGTTTTACAGTGTTGCTGGACAAACATACTTGTTCAGGGCTGCTGATCAAAACGAATCATTTGCAGATTCAAATGAAATATTTTAACATTGACAGGTGTTTACAACCCTATAACAACTCATGATTGGACTAAAATGTAGAAGTGTATTTATGTAAAAGATAGCACTGGGAAAGGTATATGGCAGGAACACCAACAACCAAGGGAGTCAACAGAGGTAAATAGAGAAAACTCTAATCCTTACAGAGCGCAACAGTGCCCACCTATTTTTCTGCTGTCTAGGTTCCAGAATGATTTATTTATTTTATTCCATAAAAACATTTTTCATAGAGATTTCATAAAATTCTTCATAATAGAGTTCTAAGCCATGACTAAAACGAACAAGCTCCGAGGTGAATCGCAACATTGCAAACTTTGATTTGAAGCAAAAATGTCAAATTTGGGAAAAAACCGAACCTCTATAATGAGGGAATGAACTACAATCTCATGGAGTCTTCAGAATGACGAAACAAAATGTAAAACTTTAGAAAAACATAGAACTATTGATTTTAAAGTTGCTGATTATAAGTAAAGAAACAGTATATTTGTATTATATTGCAAAATATTTAGACGTATATATAAATATACAAATATTTAAGTAGTTTGAAAGTGTAGGGAGACGGACTCTGTTGTGTCTTTCGCAGTGCGTCAAGGAAGTGAGCGGTGGCTGCTTTTAGCAAAGAATCTGATTGATGGATATACCCCTCAGGATCATGGGTAGTGTAGTTATTCATCCATAATTAAGCTATTAAAACACAACAATAATAAAAACAAAATAACGCAGACTGTTGGCTTCACCAGAAGCATATGCAATCGATGAGCAACCTCGGAGCTCACGGTAGGTCTGTCTTTAAGGTTTATAAGTTATACATAAAAATCGATTCCACTATGGAGAAAATAACTGAGATTTTGCCTTGCTCTATTGCCTTAAGTTTACATCTCAGCTCAGCAAAACCCTGATTGCTTCTTGTTAATACCAGTCATTGGCAAGTGTTATTCAGGGCTTGACATTAACTTTTTGACTCACCAGCCACTGTGGCTAGTGGTGTTCCAAAGTCATTTTCACAAGCCGAAATCCCCCACCCCACAAAAAGTGATGAAGGTAACTATAATCTACCCTTTAATCAAAGGGAATAAAAGTCATAGTTGTTTAAGCACCTCTGGGGTTAATTTTTTTAACTGCATGCATGTTTAATACCAACATGACCAGTCAGAGCAAAAGGAAACTTTGTCAATAATTTGTCCATAATACATGGAAGTTCAGACTTTATACCCATTCATTCAAATTGTACAGAACTTGCCCTTGTAAAAGTTTACCACTGTTCTTCCATTTTTAACAGTGGCATTTGTCATAATAAGGCCATGACCATTGCAATGTTAGGTCAATGAAGATGGTCTTTCTAAAAAATAAACTCATATAAAGAATAAGCACATAAAGAAACGTTAACTACAACTTTCACAAGTGTAATACAGATATAATCACCCAAATATAATCAGTAACATTCCTGTCATAATACCAGTTAGTGTTACTACAGTAAAATACAGTAACAATTTTAGTAATGGTGAAGATGTGCAAATTGAAATTCTTGTTATTTATGTTGGTTATGCCGGTGTTGTTTCGCCTTTCCTTACCAGAGCTGTTTATAATGTCAAGGCTGTCTAGCAGTTTGAGGTGTTTGACTTCCTTCAAAGAACTTCAACACAAATTTCGAATGGGTTGCATAAGATTTATGATCTGCGCTGCTATATCAAGGAAAGCCAGATTAAATGTAGCAGTAATCAGCTCTGCGCTATCCTATTTCTAGAGCATGCATAATGATAAAGCTTGGTTAATGAGGGAAGCCCAGTCGATATAGGCACTCCATAGATAAGATAGCCCAGAGCGGTTCACTCGCGCGAATGGGTCTGTAATGGCTTATGCCACATACATGCAATCGTGCACCGCAATAGACATGCTTTTGAATTTATGCATTTGGCAGACGCTTTTATCCAAAGCGACGTACAGTGCCCTTATTACAGGGACAATCCCCCCGGAGCAACCTGGAGTTAAGTGTCTTGCTCAAGGACACAATGGTGGTGGCTGTGGGGATCGAACCAACAACCTTCTGCTTAACAGTTAAGTGCTTTAGCCCACTACGCCTAACAGTTAAGTGCTTTAGCCCACTACGCCACCACCACTCATGTCTCATTTAAGATAAATAGAATATTTAGTGCTTACAGTACAAACCATTGAGCATAAATGTATTTAATTTAATTTGCTTTGGCGGCCCGATATTCACAGACTTCTGAATGCAGGAAAAACCCTGAAAACGTCACCCTATAAAGTGGCTAGTAAGAGTGACAGATTTACCAACCACAGCAGATTTCTACCTGCATTTGGTGGGTGGGTGTTAATGTCAAGCCTGTTGTGATATTAATAATTGAGGAGTGAATATTTTCATTCTAGAAAGCACTGTTTAGACAAAAATTTGTATATGAAAAAAATATTATCCAAGTAGCAAAGCAAAACATTTCCTTGATTCAAGCTTGATTTGCAAGCTATTGAATATCCATATGGCCTGAGAGAACATATAAAATATAGGAGAAATGCTGGTATCATCTCTGTACCTTTTCAGTACCTTCAGTTCATTCTTTCCACCTATTAATACAGTGCTAAATTCAACCTTTCAGACAAAAAACTACAAATAACTTCATATTATCACAAAAATTATGATAGCAAAATCTCTCTTTGTTCAATGCTCGAACACAATAACTTTTTGTAGTGGATATAAAACTGAAAGCGTTTGAGCTTATTACATTAATTTCATTTAACTCATTTTTAATACTGTACATACAAATATGGTCATACCATGGTGTTACTTCCGATTCCAGGACTTCAAAAGAGTTATCGAAAACCAAAATCCTTCAAAATATTTAATCCTTTAAGCAGCTCATCCATTTGAAAAATCCATCCTTCCAATATAGTGTTCCCCAAGAGATAATACAAAAAATAGGATGTGTCTTTTGATCTAAAAAATGGACCCTACTACTTGACCGTCTGAGGCGGCATAATGGCCATCTTTGGAGTGCTTTTGCCTTCACTGTCCATTATTCCCTCCTTTCCTTTTTTCCTTGGTGGTTTTTTGATTGGTGTTTTCTTTGGCGTGGCATCCCCTTCAACTTCCACCTTGCCCCCATTTACCCCCAGTTTCTCTGAACTTTTATATTCAAGGGTAGAGTCTGAAATAGGGCCCACCATCTTCTGAAGATTGCTGGAGGAGGGAATAAGAGGTTTGTTGGTCCCAGTTACAGAACGTTTGGTCTTTTGAGGTGGGGTGGGTTTCTCTCTGCTGGCTTGAGGGGTTGACATGCCATTGGGTTTGACGCCTACTGTAAGATTCTCATTGCGATTGAGGCTTTGGGTCTTCTCCTTCAGTTGAGCTGCAAGTAGAGTGGCAGCCTCAGAGTTTATGTGTGGATGCATGAACTTCGGGCTCTTGGGTGGATCTTTGTTGGTGTCACTAATTTTCTTGTCTGAGTGGAAGCTTCCAATCTTCTTCCAGGCATTTTGGAAAGTTCCATTGAGGTGCTCGATAGTATCAGAAGCTTTGTGAGTTATGGTTTTGCTTGGTGATTCAGTTCTATCTGTCTTTTTACTGTCCTGATGTTTTTCACAGTTCTTGCTCGACTTCTCCTTTGATCGCTGTTTCTCATCAACCTTTCCAGAACTTTCAGAGTTCTTCTTCTTCTCTTTTCGAGGTGTCGGAGTCTGGCCTTGCTCTGTTTGGTTGGTTCCAGATGTCCCATGGATCCAGGACACCTTCGGTTTAGTGGAGGGGTCTGGAGGACGTGGTTTTGTCTTCTCTGGGGATGGAGCCTTGCCATTACGTTTGACCTCTGGCGTAGAGGCATTGTCCTCCTCCTCTTTGGACTGTTTGGAAAGTCGGGCGATATGGGCATAAACAGCCCCCATGGTTGACTCAGAACCACTAGTGGAACCTTCGTTGTCTGAAGACTTAAGGAGCGGCTGATCACTCCCATCGCTAACACTTTTCTCAGTAGATTCTCTTGTGTCTTTGAGGGACGTGTACTCTCCTGCATCTTCTTCATTCAGTATTGATGACATTTCTTGTGCAGCACTAGAATTTTGTTTCTCACAGCTCTCAGTCAAAGTCTCTGAGAAAGGAAAGAGATGGAATAAAAGATTAAAGCAAGTGTGAAAGTAACATTTGACTTTTTGACAAGCTCTTAGTTCAGAATAGCATACATACAGTATATATTATATGTATATACATACTGTATATGTTAACATTAATGCATTAACATTATTACTATTATTTTAATCTCTCCCCAATTTGGAATGCCCAATTCCCAATGCGTTATATGTCCTAGTATTGGCATAGTGACTCGCCTCTATCTGGGCAGCAGAGGATGAATCTCAGTTGCCTCTGCGTCTGAGACATCAATCCGCACTTCTTATCATGTGGCTTGTTGAGCGCACGGCATTACCGTGTGGAGGCCCACACCATTCTCCACGGCATCCATGCACAACTCACCACACGCCCCACCGAGAGCGAGAACCACACATTATAGCTACCACGAGGAGGTTATCCCATGTGACTCCACCCTGCCTAGCAACTGGACCAATTTGGTTGCTTAGGAGAAATGGCTGGAGTCACTCAGCATGCCCTGGATTTGAACTCACGTCTCCAGGGGTGGTAGTCAGCATCAACACTCGCTGACCTACCCAGGCCCCCAACATTATTTCAACAACACATGTTGACCAAAGTGCTTCAAGTTATAGCAACAACAGATCATATAAATACATAATATATAAAATATAAAAAACACAAAAAAGCAAGTGAAAAAAAGGTGAGACTTCAAATAAGATTTAAAAACATCAACTGATGTACAAGACCTGGTATGTAGTGGAAGGCTATTCCACAGTCGTGGTGCCACCACTGAAAAGGCCCAATCTCCCTTTGACTTAAGACGGGACTTGGGGATCGTTAAAAATAAACTCTGCGACGACCTTAGTAGTCTAGAAGGCGTGTGTTGCTGAAGGAGACTATTTGTTAACATTAATCCATTAGGTATGAGGAACTAGTTACAGATGAACAATATTATTTTTTAGAGAATTGAATAATCTTGGTTAATTTATTAAAATACTATTATTTATTGTTTATGTTACTTTATATTGCATGTTACTATATGCAGCTATTAATGTACACATGTATTATTAGCCTAAACTGTATATTTCTCTATATTATCCCTATATTCTCTCTCTCTCCCTCTCTCTCTTTTAAACTGAAAAGCAATTATCATACAAAATCAATTACTGGCAGCATTGATTTAAATACACAATAATCATAAAATAAAAAATTCAAAAGGTACAGTAACTTCCTGTATCTTGTAATTAACACATCTTGAAATATGAAGAATATATTGTTCATGTATTAGAAGAATATCACTTGAATATTACTTCAGCAAGTTCTGTCAAACTCTTGCCAGATATTCTGATATGTATATGCCCTACATTATTTGTAATTAATACTGGTGCTTGATATTAATATTGGTCATACTTGTGGTTAGGGATTTGATCACATCTCCTTACATTGAAGGAGGGACACACCCAAATTTTGTTTTTCTTCAGTTGTTATGTCCAGTTTGAGTTTGCCTGGATAAATTACCAAGCATTAAAATAGATTATCTTGTATAATATTCACACTTTATTTAAGTCATACAGGCCAAGGGTTTCAGGATTGTTGCATATATAATAGCCTTTAATGCTCAGCAAGCGCCCTATGACATTCAGAATGCGGATGTAATTGTGAACTCCAGTCATAAAACAGTAAAAAAAAACTATAAATCGCGGAATGTCACAAATTTTTATATATTTGTGATCAAATTAATGTATGAATGAACAATTAATCTAATTTAAATCGTGATATGTCCTAGTGTGATAAAACCATAAAAGACTGAGATTTATGCATTGAATAAATGCATTTATCATGTATAGTTTGTATGGATTGTTTTGGTTTATGTGTTTTTCTTCACTTTTTTTTTCCATTTTGTTTAACATCAACCTGTCCAAGGACGGCAGATGAACATTAGCCATCTTGGCTAAATCTGGTTAACCAATGTTAATGAATACTGGTTAACCAATGTTAATATAAAGCATTAACAACTCATTATTTGATCAAACTGACAAATGTTAAGCCATTTAAACAAAAATTGGATTAAAAATGAAAAATATTCACAGAATTAAACATGCAATATGTAAAGGTCCCAAACATGTGACAAACGTTGTGAGGCACTGTAGCACTTTACAGCCGTGACCAAAAGTATTGGCAGTGGGATAAATTTTGTGTTTGGCAAAGTTTGCTGCTTCAGTATTTCTAGATTATTTTTTCACATGTTTCTATGTATACTGGAAAACAGTGATAAGCGAAGTTTTAAAGGCTTTTTTTTAACACTCAATTTATGCAAAGGGTCAATATTTACAGTGTTGACCCTTGTTCCTTATAACCTCTGCAATTCGCTCTGGCATGCTGGATATCAGCTTCTTGGCCAAATCCTGACTGATGGCGATCCATTCTTGACTTATTAGTGCTAGGATTTTATCACAATTTTTGGGCTTCTTTTTGTCCACTCGACTTTTGAGGATTGACCACAGGTTCTCTATGGGATTAAGATCCGGGGATTTGCCTGGCCACGGATCCAAAATTTCAATGTAATGATCTCCGAGCCACTTTTTTATCACTCTTGCCTTGTGACATTGTGCACCATCATGCTGGAAAATGCACCGATCATCACCAAATTGCTCCTGGATCGTTGGGAGAAGTTGCTCTTGCAGGACGTTTTGATACCATTCTTTATTCATGCCAGTGTTATTGGGCAGAATTGTGAGAGAGCCCACTCCCTTGGATGAAAAGCAACACCACACATGGATAGTCTCAGGATGCTTCAATGTTGGCACGACACAGGACTCATGGTAGTGTTCAACTTTTCTATCAATCGACTATCGCTTTTCCAGATGTCCCAAACAGTCGGAAGGGGGCTTCATCAGAGAAAATATCTTTGCACCAGTCTTCTGCTGTCCAATCCTTGTATTCCAGCAAAAATGGACAGTCTGTCCTTGATGTTTTTCTTGGAGAGAAGTGGCTTCTTTGCTGCCCTTCTTGACACCAGGCCATTGCCAAAAAGTCTTCGCCTCACTGTGCATGCAGATGCACTCACACCAACCTGCTGCCAATATTGAGCAAGCTCTGCACTGGTGGTGACACGATTCCGTAGCTGGCTCCTCAGTAGGAGAAGGTCCTGGCGCTTGCTGGACACTCTGGGACATCCTGAAGCCTTCTTCACTGCAGTTGAACCTCTCTCCTTAAAGTTCTTGATGATCTGGTAAATGGTTCTTTCAGGTGTAATATTCTTTGAAGCAATTTCCTTTGCATTCCATTTTGATGCAAAGCGATGATGGCTGCACATCTTTCTTTAGAGGTAACCATTGCTAACAAGAACACAATGATTGGAAGCACTTCTTCCCTCATTTTATAGTAATCAGTCTGCTCTTATAATCCAATCAATATGATAGAGTGATTTCACCTGATTACTACTCACTCACACTTTCCCAGGTGCTGCAAATATGATTAGTGAAATGATGTTGACTGGTCATTTTGTGCCAAGACTTATTTTGTGATAAGTTTTTTGCAATTATTTAAAATGCATCTGATCACTCTGCACAATAATCTAGAAACAATGTGAATCAACTCCACAACAATTGAAGCGGACACATTTGCGAATCACAAAATGTATGTCACTGCCAATACTTTTGGCCATGCATATTGCATGCTGTTTCATATACTATTTTTTTTTAATGGTAGATAGAATACAGTATACACTGCACACTATCAAAGTCTTTTTAGCAAGTCAGTCCACTCTTGGCCATCCTTGGAATGCTCTTGAGAGTTTATTGCCAGTCATGACAGTGCAGCTCCTATATACTTGAATGGGGAACGAACGAAGTCTCAAAACTGGTTGGTCAAAATTACGATCAAAGAACATATTTCAAATCAGCAAATAAAATTTGATAATATCGGAAATCATAAGTTGTGCTTCTTTACCTCATATTACGCTAAAAATAAAATTTCCCCAGCTTGTATAGCTATTGCGCATGCACGTTCTTGAGTTGATTGACAGCCTATGTCTGTATCTAAAAGGTGATTGGCTCTTTTAACTTCCTTTCTACATCCGTCAACCATTGGGCACTACAGCTCCTTGGATGGGCATTCCAATTTTTCCCATTCATTTTAATAGAAGTGGCCCTTCTCTGATAAATAGTCTCTGATGCTATTTAATACGTTGGAGCTAGTATTCCATTCCAATCCATTTTTTAAAACAATTTACCATAACCAAATAATTAGCCTAAATAAATATCCATAATAAACTAAAATCAATAAAAGCAACCTAAACTGAGCAGAGAACAACAGTTGGAAAGACTAATTCCTTCCAAATCACAATTTATTTAAAAGACCTAAGACACTTACTGAAAGCATACTATCTGCTGACTTGGCCTTTAAAAGCATTTGTTATTTGTATTATCTCAGTGTGGTTGATATACTCGCCCAGAGGCCCAGCGTTTACCACAGAATGGGGTCAATCGTTAGGAGACTCCTTAACTCCCCGATCACTTCTCCCTGTTGCACAAACAGATGGTTTATCTGTTCAAGTTCCCAATTTATCTCACCTTCATGGGGTATGCAGTAAACAGGGCCATCTTCGCTTGTCTCAAAGGAAGAGAAAGACTCCTGGGATGACCAAGATGGAGATGGATGGTCCACCATGGAGGGGGGTTCAACTGTGTGCTCAGGATCATGGTGGGTGACTAAGGGTTTGGACAAGAGGAAAACAAACAGAGAGGTCAGGTCAGATCAGTGGAAGAGGGCTCTATGGGTTCTATTACGAACAAAGGCTCTTTGACAACATATGTGATGAGATGTTAGGCTCTCCAGTCTGCATTGGTGACAGACAAGGGCATGCAGCCTATTAAATTAGCATGGATAATCTGTATGAAAGCCAGCATTGACAGCAAATGCTACACTTCAAAGCACACCAGTGGTATGCTGTGCGAGCAACTGAAGAGCTTTTTGTGAGAATTTTAACCAGTAAATCTATTGTTTAAGATGAAGCTCACATTTATATGCCATTATGTGTATAAATGATGTGTATACAGACACATAATCAACTTTATAGCAGTGACAACTTTAACCCAGTTCTTTTTGTCTGCTAATGAAGGTCATGGTGGCCACCATGGTTCCTTCCACCCACTTAAATGTAATGATGATGCATTCATGCTGACCTAGAAAAGCTGTTCTTCTGAAGATTCCTGTGGTTTGTTGCTCACATTTGCTCTCAGCCAGGAGGGACTAGAGTACATGCTAACCACAGTAGCTTGGCCTGGTAACGCCTCTCTGATACCGCTCTTTGGCTATCTTGTACATCTTCAATGTAAGCTTCTGTCATATCTGTTAGGGTCTTGCTAGCTCCCTCTAAAGTCAGCATTAAATAAAAATTTCCTCTATTCATACAGTAATACACATTTCTATCAGGAAGACTTGCAGACTTGAGGGAAATTTAAGATGACATTTATTTGATGAATATAAAACAGAAAATAATGTCTCTCTTTGACGTAGGCCCCGTCTGGTGGTCCGAAGAAGTTGTACTCAGAACCGTTATATCCTGCCGGAGATAGGAGGCAGGGGCGAGGAGCCTACCCCCGTGCAGGACGGGACTCAACTGGTGGAGGTGGGGTGGTGGAGGTTGCCGTGTTAGCACACTGAATCAGCAATGTGACAGATTGTGAGCAGACTTATAAAGCAATGGCTTACATGTGATTGGCTGGGAATTATCCAGCTTATGGTGCGATGATGTACAGCTGCTAGTCTTCCCGCTAGAACTAAACTGCGCTTACATTTATGGTCTTGTGTATGACTGACATAATGGGTCAATGGCATGGCACTAATTGTCTTGTCCGGATCTATAAAGTTATTAAAAACATTTGCTCTACTACATAAAATGTGGTGCATTTCTATATTTTTCTGGGGCTTAAAGTAAAAAATGTCTAAGTGGTGTGAACATTAGGATACAGTGAAAAAAAAGGGAAAAGTCTAATTAAAAGCTGAAATTCTGGAAAATAGAAATATTGGTATAGATAGTTTGGAATTATATTTCATTATTATTTTTTAAAAAAAGCAGACAAACATTAAAATACGAGTAACATGCAGGTAGTGTTGTCATGTGACCAATAAATAAATAACTAAAGCACAGAGAGGACCCTTTAGACCCTTATAACTGTGTCAAGTTTTCAAAAATATTAGATATTTGGAAAATTTTATGAAAAGGTAAAAAAAAAATTCAGGTCAAATAGAAAAATCCTAAAAAGACATTTTGATATTTGTGACTCAAAAATGCTAAGATATTTGAAAAACGTTTTTGAACACTTTTTCAAATGAATAATTACGTTTTGTACACTCTAGTGAATTCGAGGTGCAAGGAAAGTATTTTAACACCTTGACTTTACATACTCTTTGATTTAAAAAGTAATTGATTAAAAATTAATTGAATACTTTTTTTGTAGAAAATGCTATAAATGTTTAGCAAAAATCCAATAAACCAAGATAGACACAAATATTAAATTTCTACGAATTGTAATACCTCTGACAACCTTGTTTGTCAATGACCTTTATTTCAATGAAGATAAATGTTTGTCCATAATCTTTCCTCAATATGTAATAACTAAGGGGCATGTTTTTGCATACGCTTTATTTTACATGTTTTTTTACATCATTACTACACCATGTACCAAAACGCCACATTTTAAGTCGCAGTGGTAAGTTTTAAGAACTTCAGGTCTCAAGAACCTTGCATCCTGTTTCATTTGTTGAGATGCGCCTTGCTTTTTTAAAAAAGATTAAAAACGGTTCCTTCTGAACGGCCCTTAATGCTCCCTTTGAAACAGCCTTCCTTTGCGGATGATGTCGCCAACACCTTTTATGTTTCAACTGCTCTCCTATACTGCATGGCTTTATTCTGGTATGTGAAGGCCACTTTTCACAATTCAGTCAGTTCTCGATGGATAAAATCAAGCCAACTGTTATTCTGTTTATCTCAGAAATATGTCACATTATGGAAGTAAAATTAGTTGAAAACACATTGATTTTTCTTCGTTTACAACTCTTTTTAGTGCTGGAACAGCGTTTTCCTCCATCGAAAATTGAGATTTTCTAAAACGTTCTCTCGTACCTCATTCTGTACATTGAAAATTGATGATGTAAGACAACTGAAAACTGTCTTAGCATGCGTTTTAGAGCTGACATTTATGCTTTCTTTTGCAAATATGTTGGGTAACACTTTCCAATAAGGTTCTATTTGTTAATATAGTAAAAGCATTAGGTATCATGAACTAACAATAACAAAATATATTTTTTACCGCATTTATCTTCATAATATTAATTCATGAAAATACAATTGTTTATTGTTAGTTCATAATGCATTAACTAATGTTAATATATACAACTTATACTCTTAACATGTGTAAGTATTTGAAATTAACATTAATCAAGATGAATAAGTTCTGTAAAATGAATGTAGTTAAGTAGTACTATTAAATACTGCCTTGTTGTAACGTATTACCAGATTTTGCAATTGACTAGCAACATGCTTACTCTACCACTTCTCCCCCTTTGGAAAACAGACTGAATTGTGCATCTGCAAAGTAAACATTTCAACAGCACATACCACTGTATACCACAAAGAATTAAAGCTGAATATTTGGAGACTCCTACAATGAAACAATTTACATTCCATACTTTACACTTTTCCCAAGAAGCTGTAAATACTGAAGGAGCTTTCCAGAATGTCAAATAGCTGCTCTCTGTTTGCTGCTGTTCACGTTCATGCTGCTCAAAGCCCCTCTAAGTCTGTCACACTGTGAAATGACATGGCATGCATGTTGCGTATACATGCAAACAGACTCAAAGCTGTTCCTATGGGATTTATTGACATTGGACAACTGCAACTGTCTTATCGACAGAGACAGAGACTTTGACTGGTCTAGCAGCTACTAGCAGCCCACCCTCTGCTATATAGGCCATGAAGAAAAGTGCATTACTGATGCATCCCAGCTGCGCTAATGCTAACAGCTGTGCAAAGGCTCGTTTGTGTTGCACAACAGGTGGCCTGTGTCTCTGACACACTTTGTAGAAACATCTTTATAGATATGGACATAGAACAAAATATTTTTATGAAGGAATGTTGTCCATTTTAAATTCTTTTCAGTCTTTCGTTGGTTACAGCTAAGTACCTGAAAGCATGGAATTTAAGTGGGCTAGTATGAAACGATAATTAGATTTGCTTTTTACTTAGCAACTTAGAAATAGCAGTGTTTAAAGTTAGGTAAGCGTAGGATTATGTGTTTTTGTTCTGAGTAAATTATAAATTGCATCAGAGCCGCTTTGCAAGTCTTAGGCAATTTTCATACTAATCAGTTTCCAACAGCGATAGTTTTCCAAAGTATGCGGTAATGGACATAATGGATATACAGTATATATTTCAGGTTCAATAAGAGCTAAGCTAAATCGCCAACATTTGTGGCATAATGCTGATTACATGTAAAACAATGTGTGTTGACCCTTCGCTAGGCCCCGCCTTAAAAGCACTTCTGACAAATCCTGTTTTAGCAACCGTTGACCTGCTGCCATTACTGCGACACAGGTTTGCTATTATCCAATGACAGCCTATGGGGGTAATGTGTGTTTGAGTAATTTTAACCAGGATTTTATCAAAATAATGAAATAAAACATGTTGTTGCTGTGTCATTTGTAATAGTGACAAGAGTTACCCACAGAGGATACAAGCAGTATTTTTCTTTCTTTTTTAAATATAATCTTTAGAAGAGCATGTTATGGATTAAACTGTGCCATCCATCATTCCCAAATGAACATATAACATCTGCAACAACACCTACTTTTGCTCCGAGGTAAAATAAAGCTAATAAATGAATGTAAATGAAGTATAGTAAAATCGATAGTAAATAAACCGATCACAGCATCAAAATGAATGTGTTATGAGATGTTATAAACAAATCTGTTCACTTATGCTAATGTTATTAGATGTGTAATCACTATTAAATTAAGTTTTCCTCTTTTCAAGTGACTGCAATCATCTTATGCCTTGATTTTGATTCACAGTCACCACAGTTTTTAAGCAGTTACTGTATAATTTATCCATTTCTTTTACAATATACTTCAGATAAATATGCACTTCAATGTCACACTTCATTCCAGCCCACATAAAAAATATGATCTAATCCGTTTATGAGAATATTTAGCCAAAAACCACATCTTTCACAGCAATCTCCAATTCATTCCAAAGGGGAGTTCTGCAGAGCTTGTCAGAGCGAGCAACCATAACCAAGGGGGTCTGAGCTTAGCGAAGGGCCAATTGTAACTTCAACTGTAAGTGCCTTACCGTACCTGTGATTTTATGGTCCTGTAACATGCCAGCACTGTAAAAAGTGATGGCAAAATATGCCTAGAGTTCTCAATTTTATATAGAATGACTGTGCTAATGTTTAAGTGTCTTATTTCTGTACGACTTATCTAAATTATGTGGGAAACTTGAATGATAAAATGAAGGTCAGAAGGAGTTAAACATTTTTGTATGGGTAAATCAGGACTCCGAAACACACTGGAGTAAATTTGGTCACTTCCTGTCTAAAGAACCCCCAGCCCCCCGCTCTCCTGAGGGTAGAGTTACAGAATAAGTGGGGGAAGAAAGGAAAGAAAAAATAGCAGACCTCACCACTCTAGTAAGCCAATGAGAAGAGCAGAGCCTCTGGCTTACAACAGGAAAAGGAGGAAGAGGAAAACGAGAGAAAGAGTGATATTTTCATCCAGCTCCTCCCATGAGTGAGTTGTTTTAGGGGGTGGGGAAGACCAGAGAGGGAATGAGAACTGGATGGACACTACATCTGAGTTTGCTTTCCATTCTCACTCTCATAATTATTAAAAAACCCAAATTGTTTTCTGATCTTCTAGAGTGGCCATTAAAAGAAACATTGTGTGCGTGTGAATGAACATTTGCTGTAAATGCGCTTATTGAACAAGCTGCTGGAATGCTGCTAAAGGTGATTACATGCAAAGGAAAATTGGTGGGCGAAAAAATAAAATAAAAATCTATATGTGTTTATTTTAATCATTCAAAGTTTATTACTTTCCCTGATAAAAGAACACCATTTTACAACCGTTTACATGACAAAGTTGCCAGGTAATTAAGCATAATTGTTTTTTTTTTTTGGTGGTTGACCAATGTCAGAAATTAACTTTTTATTTAATATATTTGCCACTTGGAATTCATTTTCAGTGAAATTTTTTTTTTACCTTAATGATTTTACCTAAAGTGTTCATCCATTAATGTCCTATACTTCAACTGAATCAATTAAACTGAAATAAATGATTATTTTGAACAATTTCAACAATTTGTATTCAAATCAACATGAAATACAAAAGTAACTGTAAATTATGCACACGATATTGTTATAAACAGATTTTAAAGAAAAGGTTTTAACTAACTGGCCAGTCCCAATGTTTATTTAACAGCTGTCAACTGTGTAAAGTTACACTAGAGTTTGACATATTGCTGTTTTAGCAATTTTAGAGTTGTTGGAAGTACTTTTTTTTGCAGTATTTTTCTCTTGCGTTCCAAGAGTAAAACATTCTTACCAAGATACATTTTCTTGAGTCCCAAAATTGCATTAATTAAACTTGAAATAAGTTTATTTGTATTATTCCATTGACAAATTGACACACACACACACACACACACACACACACACACACACACACACACATGTTGTGTTTCCATGTTTTATGGGGACTTTCCATAGACATAATGGTTTTTATACTGTACAAACTTTATATTCTATACCCTAAACCTAACCCTACCCCTAAACCTAACCCTCACAGAAAACTTTCTGCATTTTTACATTTTCAAATAACATAATTTAGTATGATTTATAAGCTGTTTTCCTCATGGGGACCGACAAAATGTCCCCACAAGGTCAAAAATTTCGGGTTTTACTATCCTTATGGGGACATTTGGTCCCCACAAAGTGATAAATACACGCCACACACACACACACACACACACACACACACACACACACACACACACACACACACACGTTGTGTTTCCATGTTTTATGGGGACTTTCCATAGACATAATGGTTTTTATACTGTACAAACTATATATTCTATCCCCTAAACCTAACCCTACCCCTAAACCTAACCCTCACAGAAAACTTTCTGCATTTTTACATTTTCAAAAAACATAATTTAGTATGATTTATAAACTTTTTTCCTCATGGGGACCGACAAAATGTCCCCACAAGGTCAAAAATTTCGGGTTTTACTATCCTTATGGGGACATTTGGTCCCCACAAAGTGATAAATACACGCTCACACACACACACACACAATTTGCCAAATGGTTAAGAAAAACTAAAAGTGATAGTCCACCTAAAATGGAATGTCCCGCTATCATTTTCTCACCCTCTTGTTGCTCTAAACCCTTATCACTGTCTTCCGTGGAACACATAAGGAGATGTTAGGCAGAATGGAGATGGAGCCTCAGTCACCATTCATTATTATATGTTCTTTTTTTTTTTCTTGCTTTACTGAACATATACTTTTGTATTCAGGGTTGGAATGACATGAAGGTGAGTAAATGACAGTGTTGGGGAGTAGTAAACAAAAAAGTAGCGACGCTACTAACTTAACTGCATTTTTCAGTAGTGTGTCAGCAAGCTTGGCGGTTTTCACCAGCAGTGTAGCTTTTCCATGAACGAGCAACATTTTTTCGTTGTGCCACAAAACACTATACATGCAATTAATATAAAATGTTGAACATGTTAATTTCTCTTGATTGCAATTAACGCATTTACCAATTTTACATGTCTTTCAGCCACTTGTGAGGTTTAACCACTGCTTGGAAAAACTATTTTCTTTATGTGGAATACCTTGTATGGAAAATGGTAATAAAATGTATTGTTACATATTGTTTTCTTTTCTTTTCCAAGAAGGAACTAAATGCATTTTGATGTGAAAAAGAAGTATATATAGACTCAAATTTGAGCACGTTTGAAATCTGTTAAAAGTCCACCCACTCTTCTAAAGTGTGTCAAAATGAACAGTTTTCGTTTCTGCTCTAAAGTGGTGTCAATTTAAAGCAGACCTCGCCCATGACTGGTGACGCACTCCACCCTCCTCCACCGAGTGATCTTCTCACAGTCCGCCATTTTTTACCACGCTGTAGCAGATACAGCTTCGTAAGCATCATAAGTGTTCTGTTGTTGGCTGTAAAAGTGAACATAAGAGTCTTCATGTACATCAGAGCCACTGAAGACGCAGTGGACAAGCTGGACTGGTAATCTGGCATACCGGGCATTTTCCCAGTGGGCCCACTCACTTTGGGGCCGATCAGGGGCAGACTGGCCATCGGGAGAACCGAGCAGGCCGGTGGGTCTGCCGTGAAACGGGCAGAATGGGCCGCGATAAGATAAAATGAGTCGCCACGTTATGCAGAACGGACCACAATATGGTGCAGCGATATGCAGAAAAGGACAGCGAACACCCCCCTGCTCAACTATTGCGCCAGTTGCTATGTAAAATCCAAGGCTGATTTCTCTTCCCAGTCCAGCCCTGTCTGAACTCCAGTTTTTACGCTGTCAGTCATATAGGTTCTGATTTGTTGTTGCTGTGGTAACCGAAGGCACAGCCCTCTTTCGGAAAGGGGGCGGGGAGCAGTAGCTCATTTGCATTTGAAGAGACACACATGAAATCAGCATGTTTTTGATTCCACCCAAAAAGAGGCATTTATAACATGGTATAATAAATGATGTGTGGGGTATTTTGAGCTGAAACTTCACAGACACATTCTGGGGACACCTGAGACTTATATTACATCTTGTAAAAAGGGGCATACTATGTCTGCTTTAAATAGCTTTAATGATTCCATAGTTAGCTACTTTTTGTTAATAGCTTGTAGTGTAGCTAACTACTTTTTTAAAAGAGTAGCTTGACTGTATTTGAACTACTTTAAGTTATGTGTAGCCTTTAGCTTCAGATGCTACTGTTTAAAATCGCTTCCCCAACACTGGTAAGTGATAACAGAATTTTCATTTTTGGACGGACTATTCCTAAGATATTTCTCTAAAACAAAGTCTATTTTACAAAGTTTTGCTTCTCAAGCAAGAAGTTAAGATATTTGTTATAGAAAATCATTCTTGCAAGTCCTGTCTCAAATCCCAAACATGTGACTAAAGAGAAACATAGCTACAGAATGTATTGATTTTGTCTGTGCCTGAAGTCATTCTACTTTCTTTGATTTGCCAGATGACAGTCACAATATAAGATTTCTCACTTGATTGTCTCATAAAATCTGAAGATTAAAGGGCTGTTTGTGTTTGAAGGCAGAACATTGGTCATATCGAAAGTGCCATCTTTTCATTGCTTTTTACTACTTGTTTGTTCTTTGTTGTCTGTCTAGGGTTTTACAGCCTGAGGAAATTCATCGAAGCAATTTGCAGGGCATACACAACTCAAACCAAAACCAACAGTGACATTCTTGTTTTGAAGAAGTTTTTTATTTATGTACTCAGGCCTGATGGCAGTGAATCTTTAAGTTGTGTAATGTGGTAAATTAAACGGTAAAAATGTCTGTAATTTTAATGGTAAAAGGCGTTAACTGATTAACAAGTATTAACGGTAAAATATGCAGTATAATTTTCTATATATATTTTAAAAGACAATACTGTAGTTTTTACAATACATGTTTAGATAGTATATAGAAAGTATGATTTTATAGTATAATTAATGGTAAAATGTACATTGTTTAACAAGAACGTATATGTACTTTCTACAGTAAAATTACAGTAAAAAACTATAACCGGGTATCCCAACAATTCCCTGCATGACCCATCATATTTCGTTATATTTTATGGGAATAGTTATATTTCTTCTTATTTTTAATATCAGTTACCTACACTGGGGTGTTCTGTTTTATATTGGATGTAGTTTAGTTAATGTTTACTGCATTATTTAAATCTCACATGTGTTACCCTGATGGTGTTTAGTGTTTGTGTGAGTCTCTACGTGTTTATTGGTCATTGCTTCTGGAAGAGACATTATTGGTCAAATTCATGTCACCATGTACCCTTCTGTAATTTTTAAGGTGATTAACAAATACCTTATGAAGTAAAAAGCAGATTTTTACAGTTTCAGAAGGTTAATATCAAGTTTATGAAGTTTCTTTACTGTAAACTATTATTATTATTATTATTTAACAGTGTCAGCGTGGTCATGTAAATTGCAATAGTTTTAAACTGTATAATTTACAGGTTGTTCTGTAAAGTTGTTTACATTTTGACTATTTACATAATTCTTCTGGCAACCACAGCTGCCAGTTTTTTTCTTTTTTTTTTGGAGGATGGCTTTGCTTGGAGCTTTCACTCGTTCTCTCTTTCCCTAAATAGTGCTCACCCGTGACCGTCTGTTGCCCACACACTGGGGCATTGTTTGTTTTAATTAAAGTCATGTCCTCTATATTCTTTCTAAAGTAAGAATTCAGCTTGGATTACATTCAATCTTTTTTTACATACAATGAAAGTGAATGGTAACTGAGGCTAACATTCTGTCTAGCATCTTTTGTGTACCACAGAAGAAAGAAAGTCGTACGGTTTTGAAACAACATAAGAGTCAATAAATAATGACACAATTTTCCCTTTAACATTCTCTCTAAAACCGAATCCACAGAACGGTTCCATCCTGGCAAAAACAGAGGAGTCTTTGATTGGGGATCAGTCAGCTACCAGACGTCTGTTTTAACAAGAAATAGGGAAATGAGGGGAGAAATGAGGAGAATAAGCAAACAAATGTCTGTGTGGGTTCAGATTAATAAGGACTCAAAGCTTTACAAGGAGCCAAGGGAAATAAGAAGTGTACCCAGAGCATTCCATTCAATGAAACCCTTAAAACCCTGTTTGGGTCACTGTGATACTCAATCTCACTGGACTCCAATCTTCATATAGAGTAAAACTTATATGCCACAAGCATCACCAATTTCAAAAATAATGATAATTTCCAAACAGGTTTCCAAAAAATTCCCCTTTCTTTCATTGGTCGCACAAACAGATAGTTCAGCGCAAAACTCATATCATTGCTTGAGCAAGACGATGACATGTTGGACTGCTCAAACAAACATTTTAAAAATGCCAGAAAGCCACAGTGTTGACACTCTTCGGTAATTCAACCTATGAATTCAACTTACTGAGGGGACGTTCACACAGGATGCAGTCTTGCGTTCGGTTTTCACTATGGGACAGTATAATGTTGGTATACTAAACATGGATCAGACGGACATCTTTGGCCAATTCGTCTCGGCTTGCTCACGCAAGAGCCACAAGAGTTTAAGATTCTGTGTCAGATTAAAACAGTCTAAAACCTAGTCATGAAACCCCTTATATCCTATTCCCTTTAAAAACAGATTCAGTCTAGTTGTTTTTGACTGCAGGAACACATCCTGTATACACACAAACTGTAGAAAAACATGTTCTTAATTGGAATTTTTTTCCAGTAAATCTCGTTTTCCAGTAAAAATATCTAAATATTCTTAAAACATGATATATTCACTCAACAAGCAAAATGGCATAACCTTTTCTGTGTAAAGTTATAAAGACAATTTTACAAGCCATGGCGATATATTGACAACAAACCCTAAACCCTAAAATGACTGTAACTACAATTAAAAAAAACGTTTTAGTGCTAATAATACATGAGTTTTAACAGAAGAATTGAAGTAAGTGATTTTTATAAAATTATTAGCTTCAAATTGGTGTGGTGGTGGCATAGTGGGCTAAAGCACATAACTGTTAATCAGAAGGTCGCTGGTTTGATCCCCACAGCCACCACCATTGTGTCCTTGAGCAAGGCACTTAACTCCAGGTTGCTCCGGGGGGATTGTCCCTGTAATAATTGCACTGTAAGTCGCTTTGTATAAATGTAAATGCAAATTTCTGCCTTTAAACCCTCCAAAAATTGGCCCCATTCACTTCCACTGTAAGTGTCAAAGTATAAATGAATGTGAATGGTGACTGAGGCAGTCAGGCATTATAATTCTGTCTAAAATCTCCTTTTGTGTTCCACAGACAACAACCATATGGGACTGGAACAACATGAGGGTGAGTAAATAATGGCAGAATTTTCATTTCTTGGGTGAACCATCCCTTTAAGGTTTAGGTTAAAAATTACACCATCTGTTTAGGCTGGATAATATTTGCCTTAAAAATGTCACACAAACAAGGGATGTCCTTCATATTCTCACTAAGCAGAAATAATAAGAACTGAGCAGCTCTTTTTGTCAAACCATTGAACTCTAAACATCAGGCATGTTGATGACACGTTGACCCAAAACCATATACAATTTTAGATGGTGGAAAATAAAGACATACCAACAACTTTGGGTAGTTTCTGTCTCCTCAGTGGAATTCTGGGGAGTTTGGTGCTGATTCGGCTGAATCCGCCACACAGGATTATTTTGGCCTTTTTGCTGTTGGTGGAATTTTCCTGGTCAGGACTGAAAGAGGAAGGGTGACGTTATACCAACATTACCTTGCCTACAAATGGGTAATAATTGTGGATGTGTGTAGATGTACAGCAATAGCCTTCTAACACTTTAGGCATCTAACTCTGATGATTCAGAAATTGAAGGATCTTTGTCTGTCTTTTCATTTGAACTTGCATTCTACCATTTTCAAACAAGTTAGAAAAGGTGGAAAGTTTAAGAAAACAGCTGGCAGAGAATTCTAGAGTCTTGGGTTCTCCAGACTGACTGTGGAGAACAGAAAAGCCTTTCATTTCAGCTGGCTGTGAACAATTCTGGCGATACTTTTAGTCACAATGTTATTTGCCAGGGGCTTAAGAACGATTGGGGGGCATGGGGTAACATTAAGACATTGGTCTATGAAAAGGTAATTATTATCTCTAAAAAGTTTGAGTATACATTTCTAAAAAGTAAGAGAGACCCCCTGTTGAAAAGACCAGATTTGCTGGTCAACAGCTTATGTTATGTTTTGCATGCTTGTTCCCCAGCATATTCGGATGCTGATGTGCTGGTGTCCCCACCAGCTTCTTAACTAGCTTAACCAGCTTCACCAGAAGATTTGCTCTATATAGAAAAACTCTATATGTTAGCCTCAGCCACCATTCACTTTCATTGTATCAAAAAAAAAAAAAAAAGTAATGAAAGTGAATGGGGACTGAGGCTGTCATTGCCCCTAACATTTCCTTTTGTGTCATGTGGGTTTGGAACAACATGAGGGACAGTGAATAATTGCAGATTTGTACATTTTGGGTGAACTATTCATTTAATTCACATGTTAAGGCCTACAAACTCACCCCGGTTTAAAGAAAAAAATTCACCCACATTTTTTTAATCCTCTCATCATTTATTTTTATCATCATTAATTGGCTCCATAACTCTACTCTCTCCTCTCCACAAATAGTTGGAGTGTGGTGAGTGTACTGGCTCACTATGGCTGTCGTGGCATCATCCAGGTGCCACGACAGCCATAGATGCTGCACACTGGTGGTTGAAGAGAGTCCCCTAGTCACTGTGTAAAGCAATTTGTGTGTAGTGTCAGAAAAGTGCTATATAAATGTAATGTTCGTTCATTTACTCACACTCATGCCATCCCAGATCTCTTTGAAGCTCAAAATAGCACATAAAGGCAGAACAAAAGTAATCCATATGAATCCAGTGGTTAAATCCATGTCTTCAGAAGCTATAAGATATGGCATGGGTGAGAAACAGATGAATATTCTGCCCGGTAGGTGGAGATATGCACGAAAAATGTGAATCACCAAAAACAAAAGTATAAGAACTCTTAGGAGAGAAGAGTGCTTAGAAGGGCTGTTTGAAAGTGGAGATAAATAGTAAAAAAAGGATTAAAATGTTAATGTGTTTCTCTCCCACACCTATAATATTGCTTCTGAAGACATGGATTTCACCACTTGAGTTATATAGATTACTTTTATGCTGTCTTTATGTGCTTTTTTTTTAGCTTAAAAGTTTTGGACCCTGCTGTCTTGAATTGTTTTGGACCAACAGAGCTAATATATTCTTCTAAGAATCTTCATCTTTGTTCAGCAGAAGAAAGAAAGTCATACATATATGGGATTGCATGAGGGTGAGTAAATGACGAGAGAATTTTCATTTTTGGGTGAACAATTCCAATATGTGACTAGTGTTGATTTTGACTCACTTGCGGTTGTTTTTGTGATTACATAGGAAACAGCAGCACAGCAGTGAGAGTAGAACAACCAGCAGGAATGTTACCAATGTTCCCGCAGCTATAACTCCCATCCGCTGATTAGGATCTGGCAGAGAGAGAGGAGAGAGAGGAAAATTCTTAAAAACTGCACAAACATTTGTAGGTATTCTAATGCTTTATGTCTTTTTTCATGCCACATTATTGGTAATGACATAATTTCAATCAAAACAGCTTTTAATTTGTATTTATTTTTTTTTCCTTTTAAAGAACTTCTTACAAAAGTTAATCAAGTTCCATTTACACAAACCTCAAAATGCCCTACAACTCTCACAACAGCTCAGTAGTCCAAAGGCTGATCAATTGTGTCAGGACGTCAGCCAGTGGCTTCTTTGCATCTGTTGCCAACTGGAATTATTATCAGAACATAATGTGTGGCCATTTGGCTCTTAAACTCATAAACAATAACAATTTAGAGATGTTTAACTTGGCATTGCTATGAATCAAGAACTTCAGCCATTGGATGCACCATACTTATATCATCCACAGCAAATTATTAATTCAGTATGCATGTTACATCATTATCTGTAATATTAAAAATTCAAAATTTGAAACCTAAACCTGAATAAACACCAGCAGCCCATAAAAAAGGCAGTTCCTAGGTGCTTATGTTTAAGATAAACTGTATATAAAGTGCATAATATATTTAAAATGCACTTACAAATGAAATCTATGGGGTATCCATTGTGCATTTTTGTCAACACATATTTATTTATTTTTGTTATGTTTAAAAACTGAGGAACAAGTCTGTGGAGCGGAGGGGGGCGGGGCCGGGCTAGAATGTCGCATGCCCGGTCCCCAATCGGCCTCAAATATACTCACAAAGGCATCGCGGTTGACCAGACACGAGCCGATCCGCAACGTGCAAAAACTAAATATACCTGGGCCTTTACTGTTCATAGTGAATTACTACAATGGCATTGGTAAAACTACTGTATTTGAATGATGCAGCATCCAGGCCACTAGGTGTCAGCGTAAGCCATACTTCAAAAAATGCACCTTTATGTTGTTATTCACTCTCTTTTGTTGTGACGTTTGGTCATGAGATGCACAAGAACCAATGAGCGTTGATGTTAATGATGTGTTGCCATATTTGATTTGGGCTCTGTTTACATAAGTAGATCAATGATTTGATCAGATTTATACAAAGCGGTCAGACCATGACGCACAAGACACAGATTACATTTATGGCACTTTTTTGGCTGCTTTTTCAAGCTTTAAAGTGAGTCACTACCCACTGCTATTGTAAAGAAATCACAACATTCTTAAATGCATTGGCATTTTGTAAAACATTATTACATACCTTCTTTCTATAGCGACCTGGCACATATCTATCACAAATGGATCTACAAAATACCCAGATAGTGTCAAACTTTTCCAAAGTATTTTTAAGGCAATTAGAAAATAATATAATTTAATATATTCTGTTATATTTTTGTGTCTTATTTTTCAAATATCAAAGAGATTGAACTAGGCATTTGATAGACAGGTTATGCAATCTAAGGAACATTAGATGATCATAAACTGATAGTATACACTAATGTCATGGTCTCTGGAAAGAGGTTTAGTGGTGATATTTATGTTCTCCTTGAACGACTGATGAGCTCGGTGACGGCAAAGTCTTCCACTGGGGTTCAGGGTCACATTACATGAGCTGGATTCTGTTTTAACAGCATTGGACATGAAGGAGCTGAGGAATACTGATCTCCTGAACCGAGACGGTTCTTGCAATCTGGAACATGCAGATATACAGCCCTTATGTCGGTGCAAGATTCATCATCTGGAACACGCAGATGCACGAAACTTGAAGAGAAGGTTTGCTCGTGGAGCTAAACCTTGTCGCTGTATTTATCTCCCTGGTATAGGGATTCCGAACTTGCCGTTGCAATAGTCTCTTGTAGTGAGACTTGGTATTTGGTCAATCTTCTGCTGTCTCTTGGATGGGCACTAAGAACATGGGTGATCTGTTATCCTCTCTCTCTCTCTCTCTCTCTCTCTCTCTCTGTGTGAAGCGGAGACTTAGCACGTTGGATGGTTTGACTCCTGTTACATCACTTACCACTCAGGCCAGAGATTCAGAATGTTCATTATTATTCTGCTATTGCTCCCAAACTCAAACAGCCAGGAACTGAGAACGTTGATTATTGTTCTGTTAGCGCCTCTCTATCGTAGAGTGAGACCAGAACAATGGTGTGGCTGTTGTAAGGATGCTTTATACCTTCCTGATGAGGAGGAGAGTTCAGTTTGGTGCTTCTTGTTTTTTTGGGTTACGATTGGCTGCTGAGATCGGAGGGGGCCCACACAGTGTGGCTCACCCTCTCTTCTTTGTGAGGAACATTTGGAAATTTGAAAGTACATTGCACATGCATTAATTTATGCCACCATAGTTCAGTTTGTGCAAACTATTGTGCTAATTGAATAACTGCAACATACATAAACAGTTCTGTGAACAAACATGGAGTGGATGTGTTGCAGTTGGTGTCCATTTTAGGAATACAAGTTTGTGTGAAAATATTTGTCTTTGTGGCTTCATTTTTTAAGCTTTTGCAACTTGGTAAGATAATGTTGCTTCGAGATGTCTTGAAGATATTTATGGCCCTTCTCACCTCTTCCTTGTATTAGGTCAAACCTTAGGATGGGGGTGTGAGAGGTTGCTAAGAAACCTCTCATTAACCAATAAGAAAGCTTTTCCAACATGTCAGAAGATCTTTCCTGCCTTGTGAGGGGTATCTGACAGTTGTCCGAGCAGCTTATCTGATGGCTGTGCTTGGCATTTGTTTGTGTTGTCCTGCCACGATCCAATCAAAATGGAACCACTCTTCTTTGCCTTGACCTTTAGAGAAGATCTCTGCCATAAACTGGCTCATGGAATGTCATCTGCTCCGACTGGTCCACATGTATAATATGTACAGTATGTGTACATGCATACGGGATATACATTGCATTAATATGTCACTCGGTTTTCTTATATAACAAAGAAAAAGATATCCTACAATTGCATTTTAGCAATGAAAATAGATATTTTGACACTATTAAATACTGTATCTCGGGTAAATACTACAAATACTAAATACTACACTACAAGCATTATAACCAATGAAAACCTATTTAATTATCTGATTTGTATCTCAGGCACTGTATCACAGAAGTATAAAGCTTAGTACAACTGTACAGTGGAGTGTGGAGACATCCACACATGTCCTGCAATCACAGCTGTGTCAAGGAAGGCCTCACTGAGGTCGGCCACTACGACATCATGATTGCTTTCACTCGGGTCCCTGTTGACCCACACCTTTCCTCATTATTCTGTTTCTCCTCTCTTCCTGTAGTATTTCTCTCAGATGTGTGAAACAACACCAGCTCTCTCTAACTCACTCTGCGAGTGGGACAAAAGCCAAAAAAATAAAAAAACACAGCCGTAAAAATAAGACGTGGTGTCTGGAAACACCATCAGCGCCGCCATGTTAAACCGGCTGCTGTCTACTGCAGTGACCTACATAGTGAGAACTGCACACACAAACATCTACTCAGGCATGTTACCAATAGCAACGGTGTGTTTATTTGCCTGCGCATCAGGGTTTTCTCATGGCTTTTTAAAGGGAAATTACATGAACTCCAAAATAAAATGTTTATCTAATGTGATGATATTGAAGATTAAGTATCTTAAAAGTTAATGAAATATTCTGGGTTCAAAAAAGTTGTTTATTGTCAGTTTTCTGGTGAAATGAACACTAGGGGCGCCACAAAGACAACTTTTTTTCACTTTCACATAGAAAGGATGATTCTAAGTTCACAAACACATACTTTTCGCTCTGTTCCTCACACAGTGCTATATCTTATGATGACATTAAAACACTTTTACTACAATGCAGTCCTAAAGAGCACGCAAGTTGACAATTGAGCCAAAAATGTTGTCAAAGCATCGCAATATGATGGGATTGCTTCAGCAATTGCTCTTTTCATCTCACATTGGCTTTTTATGACACTATTGGTAAGGTTTAGGTTTAATATTTAGGGTTGGATGTAGGTTTTGTTGATTTTAAATTTCAATAAAGCATTAACCGTAAAAACTATTTAACTCGCCTTTAGCGCCACACAGTGGACATGTCACCTCCGAACTACTGTGATGAGTGTAATGAACCACGCTCTATCATTTCTAGCTAAAAAATTGCAACAGGAAAATTACGAAATTTTCACAAGATCAGTCTGAGAATAACAGTGAATACTGTATATGTACATAGTCGTATGGACAAATTCGATGGTACTTTTCTTCCCTGTTAGGTGCTTGACAGTCTCAGTTACTATTTACTTTGTTGAATGAATTGGATTTAGAAAATTAAAAAAACAAAATCTGCATATTTTGAGTGACTTGACGGTTAGTGTGCGTACTATCCGTTTTCAGAATAGTGATTTTTTTCAAGAATCAAGAACTCATGGCAGATTTGCCACAAATTCACCACTGATCATTTTCAAATGCAAATGAGCTTTACGGCAAACTTGCAGCAAATTTTCTATTGTTGCCAAAGGTTTGCTGCAGGTTCGCCAGTACCGGTGAAGAGCTGCAAACTGGCTGACAAACATTTGCGCCACATCACAAGCTCATTTAAATATGAAAATAATGAGTGGCAGATTTGCGGCAAATATGTGGGCTAGTTTTCCAGAACTCTAGATTTTTTCTAAGGGCTCCTCTTACAATTTGTTTAGTATATAGAATGCATACTATGCATAGTATGTGATTTCGTTTTATGCATGGAATACCTGAAGACCTACATTTGGTAAAATGTGTATTATTCAACAGATAAACATGATATTACTATGTGAAATTTGTGTGAAATGATTACTGTTGTGTAATGCATCCTACTTCACATACTATTTTTAAGAAATGGTAGGCAGAATACAGTATATACTACATAGTATTAAGTAAGTAGTAAGCTAGCATTCCATTCTGACCATCGGCAGACATTTGTTTTTGGGTGAACAGTCTCATTGAGTATCCCATGAATATAAAACATTAAACTGATTTAAAAGCATCTTGTTCCAACTTTTGTTGACACACTGGTAAATTGAGTCAAAAGGTTGAATCTTGACTTGACCTCAGCGTTAACTGGGCAGATCTTTCTCCCTCTCTTTACCCAATGGAAAATATGACTAATGTTAGCTTGGACCCAACAAGTATATCTCCATAGCAAATGACATAGCAAACCCCCTCACCCCCCCCCAAAAAGAAACAGGAATGAGTTTTTCTTACATAGGTTGCAGGCCCCTGACACTGGATTGCAGTTATTGTCATGGCACGGACAGGTTTGGGCACAGTTCACTCCAAACTGACCGAACTCACAGGTCAGGTTGCAGCTAAAAAAAAGAAAAAGAACATTTTGAGGAAGGGAATCAATAAAAGCACCATTACATAGCAACATAAATTGTGGTTAAACGTACATATTGACAATGGAACTTATAAGGTATTCAGAATGGCTCGATGAATTGTGCGCAAAAAAGGCCTGGAAAGTGCATTTAAAAAAAGTTAATTGGGTCAATTTTGATTTCACGTGGACTTAATAATAATTTATATATTTTTTTTAATAATTTCCTTTCATCATATCTTCATAAAAGCGTTTGAAATTAAACTATATTTGTGTATACTTTTAAAATAATACTTGAGTAGTCTTAACTCAACACTACATTTTAAATAATCTCATCAAATGAGTGAAATAAATTAAATGAGCATTTCCAAAAGTAAATAAAAGTGCTCGCAAGGCAGCACGAGAATTGCATTAAATAAATATTACAAAAAATATATATATTAAAATTCAGTATAGAAATAAATGCAAGACAGACAAACAAAAAGATAACACATCTTATACTGAAATTATCTACAAAACAAAGTTTGAATGGAGTCTCTAGGTTAAATAAGTTTGAATTAATTGCAGAAAATTGAGAAGAAAAATAGCACTGTAGCCTTGCAAGCACTGTAATTATACACCAAAAGAGCATCAAAAATGCCATCCTTCTGTTAGAAGGAAAATCTTGTCCTCATAATAAAACATATTTATGTGATGAGTTTGTGTTAACCCTTGGGTTTCCACATGCAAGTCTATGATGCATTGTTCAAAGCCTTAAAATAATTTACCATTTCATGTTTGAGGTTTCCTGCTGACACACCCAACAGATGTATTAATGCCTAAACCATCTTTAAAACCATTTGAGATGACTCATAGAATAGTGATCCATACCGAAACAGGCCTAGACATCAAGATGGTGAAATTAGAAAATATGTGAGTGATTTGACTTACTATGTCCCGTAAAAGCCAGGGTCACACAGACACTCTCCCGTGGCAAAGTGGCAGTCGCCATTAAAACAATGGCTGCAATCTTTTTCACAGTTTTCCCCATAGGTGCCATTAGGGCAGCTCACTTCACAGCTAAAAACATGAGTACAGAGAAAGAGAGAGATTATAAACAGACAATGAGAAAATCTCCCAAAATAAATACATGTATTTGAGGAGCCACATAAACTACCAGTCATGATCGTACAATCCCTTGGATCTAAGGCTTATGCTTTCAGAAAGTAAGAAAGAAAGAAAGGTACAGAAGGAAGGAAGGAAGGAAGGAAGGAGCAAGCGAGCAGATTTTTGATTGTCCACTATGGGACAACCTGATCAGTTAGAAAAGATAACAACTCCAGTCAGAACAGGCTGATGGTCTGAAGCAAGTTTAGTGGCTGTAGCTTGAAAGCTCTAGGAAGAGTTCCAGTCAGAAATGTTGGTCTTAATTTAGGGATTTTGTAGAATAACAATATGTTGACTTTGTCAAGCCAGCATAACTAGTTTTGTAAAACCAACATAATAAAGCATTAGTAGGCATGTCCAAACTTTTGATTGATAGTTTACACAGACCTGTCTAGTACCAACTAATAAACCAAAAACAACCGATTATGAATGGTACCTTTGTAGTTTTGTTTAATTCTAGTTTAAATAAAACCACTTCCACACTAAAATGTTTTCGGTTGGAAACGCATTGATTTTGCTACATTTCCATGACGTTGAAAAACTGTTAGCTCAGTTTTCAGCCATAAACATATTAGTGTGTAATTGACCAATGAATATTTGTTTATCTATAGTCAGCTACAATGGAATTCACTAAATTCATACCGATCTCCAATCCAGCCGGGATTACAGTGGGAACACTTTCCATCAATACGGTTGCAGTAGTGACCATCTTTGCAGGGTGGACACTGATTCATACAGTTCTCTCCAAAGTAACCAGGTGCACACATCTGATCACATTTAGTTCCATTCCAGCCACTCTCACAGGTTACACAACGCCCTTCAGTCACCTTACAGGGCTGCTGGCCTTTACAGTGACCACACCTGGGATCAATGGAAACAAGGAAAGACCAGGATGGACCAGGTATAGTCAGTCAAAACCTCTACAGAGTTATGCCAATAAAAATCAGAATGTCCCAACAGACAGGAGGTAGACAATACATGTACCACTCTTAAAAACTAACAAACTACATTTTTTGCAGTCACCGAAAACGGGAACAAAGTGATTTTCAATTGTTCCGGAGTGAAAACTTTATTTTTAATAGCTGGTATCCAGCTATAACCAGATCATTTAGTTCTGATAATTTTTTTCACAGTATATTTTTGGAACTACACCCCTTCATGTTGCCTGAAAAAAATTAAACATGCTTTGATGCTGAAGGAAACTGCTGCATCACACATTTCTTTGCCTAATTGAACGTTGTGGATGTTGCATTCTGTGAATGAAGACCTTTTTAACAACAATGTATAATTACTACATATACTGTACATGCACGGTTAATCCAGGTACAAGGAAAATATTATTAAAGGTAATAAGTATATTTCTCAGTTGTTTCCCAAGTATTCACTGAATTATTGTTCAGTGAACCCCCTCCCCTCAACTTTGTTCTAACCGGTTACCATTTGGAAAAGAGGCTGCAGATCTTTTCAACCAGAACGGTAAAATAGAGTTTTTAATCCCTGGTTATCACACAAGATATTCCATGATTTATTTCCTCTTTCAAGCAACATAAAAGCATCATAAAAGAAGTTTACACAACTTAATACAATATATGCAATAGTCTTTTGAAGGTATACGATAGCTTTGTGTGAGGAACGGACCTTGAAAGACTTTAAATATTGCAAAACAATAGCACTGACTACTTTTATGGTGCTTTTTTTTATCCTTTTGAACCTTGATTGTCCCCAGATTATTGAATGCTTGTTGATTATTCTAACAAAACCTGTTAAGAAAATGTCCTGGTCCTATATTACTGCACAAACTAAAGAAACAATATATTAAAACGTACAGATTCATTACGGTATATGAAATATATATACAGTATATTTATGTACAACCACAATTCAGAAAAAGACATATGAATAATGCTAATAAAAACAAAAAGGAGTGATTGTAAATTATATTCACCATTTGCTATATTGAAAACACTACATCTACACATTATATGATGTTGTACCTTGTGAATTTCATGGATTTATTTTTTATTTTTTTATCGCATTTCAAATCAGATGATTGCAACATGCTCTAAAAAAAGTTGAGACAGTCGAGTATTTATATATAGAAACATCACCGTTTCTTTTAATATCACTTATTAAGCATTTAAAAAGTGGAATTTTCCCCCATTCATCCATTATGTAGGTCTTTAGCTTCACAATTGTATGGGGTCTTTGTTGTCGTATTGTGCGCTTCATAATGCACCACACATTTTCAATTGGAGATGGTCAGGACTGCAGGCAGGTCAATCTACCACCCACACTCTCTGCTTATTCAGCCAGTATGTGGTTTGAAGTTGTCCTGCTGAAAATGCCGGGACATCCCTGGAAATGACGGTGCTGGATGGCAGTATATGCTGCTCCAAAATGTGTACATATCTGTTTGCATTAATGGTGCTCTCACAGATGTGTGCATTACCCATGCCATGGGTGCTGACACACCCCTGGCCCATACAAACACTGGGTTTTGGGCCTGATGCTGATAACAGCTTGGATGGTCCTTTTCCTCTCTGGCAAGGAGAACACAACAGCTGTGTTTTTCAAAACTATTTGAAATGTGGACTCATTGGACCAGAAAAGAGACAGAGACCAGAGAAGTCGGCAACGCTTCTGGACAGTGTTGATGTATGGCTTCTCCTTTGCATAGTATATTCTTATCTTGCATCTGTAGATGCAGCGGTGAATTGTGTTGACTAACAAAGGTTTACTAAAGTAATTCCAAGTCCATGTTCATCATATCCATTAGAGACAAATTATATTTTTGAAGACAGTGACGTCTGAGGGATCAGAGATTGTGCATATTCAGAAGTGTTTTTTTTCTTGTCCTTTATGCACCGAGATATGACCAGATCCTTGAATCTTTTAACTATATTATGTTATATATACTGTAGAGGGTGAAATGCCCCAAAAAAACTGAAGCATCTGTTGGCAAATTGACGAATCTCAAATGATCCTTGCTCTTGAAGGAGTAGGCTGTTTTTGGGGGCTCCTTACGTATATGGCATGATTGCCTCACCTGTTTAACATCTCCTGTATCAAATTGCCTATTAGTCATCAAATTGTTATTAGTCTTTAATTGTCCCTGTCTCAACTTTTTTGGAGCGTGTTACAATCATTTGATTTAAAATTACTGTTCATAAAAAACAATCAAACAATTAAATTCACAAGGTGAAACATCACATAATGTGCAGTTGTAGTGTTTTCAATATAGCAAAGAGTGAATATAATTTATAAATCACTACTTTCAGTTTTTATTAGCATTTTTCATAGTGCCCCAACTTTTTTGGAATTGGGGTTGTTGATTATTCGTGTGACATTTTTCATGAGAATAGCCCTTTTGATGTGTTGAAAATAAAAAAACTGTATAAACATTCTTCAGACTTTCTCCTTTTTGTGTTTAGAACTACATGAGGGTGAGTACATGAATGACAGAATTTTCATATTAGGATGAACTGTATTATAGATCTTAAATATTATGTTTTTCTCACTTGTTTCTGCAGTTCTGTCCATAGAATCCAGCTGGGCATGGCTCCCGGCACAACTTCCCTCTATATCCGGGTTTACAGGTACACGATCCGTCCACTGGGTTACACTTCCCATGAACACACTGGCAGTATCGCTCACACCGTTGACCCCAGAGCCTCTCCCTGCACTGGCATCGGCCTGTAAACTGCTCACAGGGTGAGTTGTTACAGGTGCACTGAGCCCCGCAGTTTCGCCCGAACCAACCCGGGTTACAGATGCATCGTCCCGTGCTCTGATCACACACCGAGTTGATGCTGCAGTAGCAATTATTGTTGCACTGAGGCCCCCAGTAACCAGCGTGGCAGGTGCATTTTCCCGATTCCTGGTCACACTTCCCTTTCTGGCAATGGCAGGGCTTCTCACAGTTTTCACCCCAGCGGTTGGGGTAGCACGTGCATTTGCCGGTCACGTCGTCACATTTACCGTTAGGGTGACATGTGCACATGCCTTTGCAGTCTGGACCCCAGAACTGAGTGGGGCACTCTAGGGGAGTCAGAAACATGCACTGGTTATAATTTACATGATCATAGATAATAGTTGTGTACTGTGCAACTGGCAAGTTAAAGGAGTGATAACAGGCTGTTGTTAAGCGTAAAGGAATGGTTCACTAAAAACTACAATTCTGCAATCATTTACTCACATTCATGTCGTTACAAAACTGTATGCTATCTTTCTTATGTAGAACACAATGGGAGATGTTTTAAAGGAATATTCCAGGTTTAATACAAGTTTAGCTCAGTCGACAGCATTTGTAGCAATTATTTTTCGACTTGGCCCTCCTATTCTTCAAAAAACTAAATCTGGTTTACAGTAAAGCACTTACAATAGAAGTGAATGGGGCCAATCCCTAAATGTTAAAATACTCACTGTTTCGAAAGTATAGCCACAAGACATAAACAATATGTTTAATAGCATGATTCAAATCTGATGATAAAATCTATAACTAACATTTCTGTGTAAAATAATATCTCATTTTATATTGTAATGCATAAAGCCTAAAACAACTATAATAACAATGATTTAAAAAACTTTACAACTCAAATAAAACACATGTTTTGACAGAAATATGAATATACAGTAAGTGCTTTTGTAAGTTGATAAGCTTCACATTTCTGTCTTTTAAACCCTCCAAAAATTGGCTCCATTCACATTCATTGTAAGTGCTTCATTGTAACAAGTCTTCATAATATTTTTGTGGTGATCAAAGTTATGCCAAAAATGCTTTCAATTGAGCTTAACTTGTATTGAACCCACCCCTGAATATTCCTTTTAATACTTTATTTTTTTATGTCCGTTGCACCTTCATGAGTGCTATAAAAAAAGCTTGTTCAAGAGTGAACGGCATGTTCTCGGCAAGTTAGACCTTGGTCGAGTCACCAGAAACAAAAAGTTGTTTCAGAGGCAGAGAAAGTTATTTCTTTTTTTATGAAACATTTGTATTGTTATTTAGAGAAGAAAACAATGTTAAAGTTATAGTTCACCCAAACATTTTAATGTTCTCATCATTTACTCACCATCAATCCATCCAAGATGTGAATGACTTTTTCTTCTGCTGAAGACAAACAAAGATTTTTAGAAGAATATCTCAGTTCTTTAGTTACACACAATGCAAGTCAAAAAGGTCCACAACTTTGAAGCTCCAAAAAGCATATAAAGGGAGCATAAAAGTAATCCAAACAACTCCAGTGATTAAATCAGAAGTGATATGATAGATGTGGGTGACAAACAGATCAATATTTAAGTCTTTTGTTTTTTTTTTACTATATAGTCTCCTCCCTGCCCAGTAGGTGGCGATATGCACAAAGAATGGGAATCACCAAAAACAAAAGAAGAATACATAGGAGAGAAGAGCGCTTAGAAGGGCTGTATGAAAATGGAGATTTATAGTAAAAAAGGACTTAAATATTGATCTGTTTCTCACCCACACCTATCATATAACTTCTGAAGACATGGATTTAACCACTGGAGTCTTATGGATAACTTTTACACTGGTTTTATATGCTTTATGAGCATATTTGGACACTGTTGACTTGTATGTAACTGCACAGCTGATATATTCTTCTAAAACAAAATTGTGTACAGCAGAAGAAAGAAAGTCTGGGACACATCTGGGATGGCATGAGGCTGAGTAAATGATGAGAAAATTATTTTGGGGTGAAGTTTTCCTTTAAAAGGGGCAATTAGTTACAAATGTTAAGAGTACTTTTCCTTTTTAAATGTATTTTTATTTCCTGTGTTAATATACTTCATATCGAAAGTGCAATTCAGGCCAGGACTTATTGAGGGCTATCCTTTATGTTAATAGCACACAGCCAAGGAAACATTTGCTACTTTCTATTCCTAGCCTGTAACAAGTGGTATTAGCGGGAGGGGTCATTATTGTTCTAAAGAGTATTTTATTGGACATAAATTCTACACACTCCTGAGTTCAAGCAGTCATCAATATTTCTTACCCTTTAAACAGAAGAAAAAGACCACCTGCTACATGTTTATTTTACCGGTAGTCAACTTTTAGGAGTACACTAGCTTACAGATGACCTCAAAGCTAACACTAAAAGACTAAAAGCCACAAAAGTCCATTTTGATTTCATATTGTCTTTAACGATTATAATTGCCTTTATTAACTATCTAAAAAGTTGGAGTGGGAGTCAATCTTACATGACAGAAAGATAACTCACTTGTGTCACAGCTTGCCCCAAAATACCCATGACGACAGCGGCATTCATTTGGTCGGACACAAACCTCGTTCTCGTTACAAGTGAAGTTACCTTCACAGAGAGCTGGGGAGACATAATCAATATGTAAATCAAATAAAGTGCCACTCAGGAAGTGCTCTCTTATATATAGGAAAAGACACTTACGTGTTAAACACTCTTCGCCTTGTTGCACCCATCCACTGCAACACACAAACCCGGGTGACCTTATAAAAAGATGACAAAATATTACTTTTATTGGAATATGTTGCATGCTAGAATGTTGCAAATCTGGTAAAAAATTATTTAAAAACATGGCAGAGGCTATTAAATGGAAATAGCAACAAAAAGCATGTTCTTTGCAGAAACTATTTTCACTCCTAATTAAATTGCAGTGTATATATTGTTTATTGTGTTTATTTAGAGTCCAACAGACACCAAAAAGCACATCCACACCACCTTGCCACACTACACCATTGCAGCAACACTTGAGGGTGCAGTTTATCTTTAATTTCACTTTTTCCACCAGACTATTTTAAGTGTAAATAGCCAAGCTGTGTAGCAGGTGCCATTTAAACCTAGTACAAAAATAATCTTCTTAAAAAATAAATTGCAACTTATTTCAAAGTGAAGTGTTTCATTTCTGCGCCACTAGCATCACCAAACAGAACTGCAAAAATATTGACACACAAATAATTTTCTTACTGAGTATTTTTGTCTTATTTGCACGGAAGACCTGTACCGCAATGTAAAAAAAAAAAAAAATTTAAAAAAAAATAAAAAATGCTATTATTTCGAGATTAAAGTCGAAATGTTTCGAGATTAAAATCGTAACATATATTCTTAGTGAAGTCAAACTGCTTCTGACATGGATCTAAACATAATAGTAGCTTTTTACTTTATGTGGCACGTTGACTCGTATGACAAGCTTAAACCGTAAGGCCTCTGCATTAATGGATGTGTTGATGGATTCTCACGTAATGTGATGTGGTTGAAAGTGTATTTCACCAATAATGACCCGAAAGTCATTGCAACATATTTCATTGAGACAGTAAAGAATAGAGATGGTTGTCCTAGAAGAATCCGTGCCGATCGTGGGACTGAAAACGTTGCTATGGAGCAGATGCAAATCTTTCTTCGAAGAAATGCTACTGATGAATTTGCTTTTAACCGGAGTTTCTTATACGGTTCAAGCAATCATAATCAAAGAATCGAAAGCTTTTGGAGCATACTTGGAAAGAGAATATTCAGAATATATGTTACGACTTTATTCTCGAAACATTTCGACTTTTAATCTCGAAAAGCTTCGACTTTAATCTCGAAACATTTCGACTTTAATCTCGAAATAATAGCATTTATTTTTTTTTTTTACAATTTTATTTTTTTTTACATTGCGGTACAGGTCTTCCGTATATTTGCCTATGGAGTACAAAAAAATAAACATGTTTTCCCTTTGAATCAATTTTTTTTCTTACCCCATTGGCAATATATGTATTAATAAAAGGTGTGGGAGAGATTTATATTTAAGTCCCTTTTACAATAAATCTCCACTTTCACTTTCACATTCTTCTTCTTTTATTTCTTGGCGATTGACTTCTTTGTGCATATTACCACCTACTGATCAGGGCTGGTCAAAGATGGAGATTTATAAAAGAAAAAGACTTAGATATTGATCTATTTCTCACCCATACCTATCATATTGCTTTATAAGGTTTGGATTAAAGCACTGGAGTTGTATGGATTACTTTTATGCTGCCTACTTTTATGTGATTTTTGGAGAAACAAAGTTCTAGCCACCATTTATTTACATTGTATGGATCTACAGAGCTGAGATATTCTTCTAAAAATCTTTGTGTTCTGCAAAAGAACGAATGTCATAGACATCTGGGATGGCATGAGGGTGAGTAAATGATTGGCTAATTTTCACTTTCAACTATCCCTTTAAAATTGACTTGATATTTTTACTGGAAAACAACACTGCCCCTATATTCTATTAGTCATTCAAACAGATTATTCCAGCCCAAAATCACACCATTGGTTGAGACAATGTTGCTGTGTTGGTCTGGTCGGGATGCTCCAACAAACAGAGCAATGTTTTGATAGCGCCACAGAGCCACAGTGTTTACACTTTCATGGAAATAAACCTATAAATCGCTTACACATATAGTTGTCTCAGCACATTAAGCTAGAATATGAGAAAGTATTTTAACTTAAAAAAACATTACAAACTTCCCCTTTAATAAACAATGTATGACTCTACCAGAACCATCAGGGATCTCGAAAGACAGTTGTTCATAAAACAAAGTTTGCGTCAGCATATTTTGCAAATGTTTCATATTAAAATTGTCCATATGAGATCTAAGCATGCATCTCATTGGGAATATTGCATATGTCTGGGTGCCATCTGCAGCTTTGCCTGAGCTGCACAAGAGCAGATGTTTTACATAGCAAACATACTGTACACTGACATACATACATACACACAAACACACGCATAAACATTCAGTCCTTTATCCACCCTCTCGCCATCAGGAGTCATGCAATCTACATTCCGTTTGAAGAGATAACTTAGTTGAAACATCAGACATATATAGAAACAAACATGGAAGAAAGAAAGTCATACTGGTTTGGAACAACATAGGAGTGAGTATATCATGACAGAAATTACATTTATGGGTGAACAATCCCTTTAAAGGGATATTTCATCCAAAAATGAAAATTCTGTCATCATTTACTCACCCACATGACATACCAGATGTGTATGACTTTCTTTCTTTTGCAGAACACAAATTACGACTTTTAGTGGAATGTTCCAGCTCTGTAGGTCCATGCAATGCAAGTGAATGAGTGCCAAGATTTTTAAACTCCAAAATCCACAAAAAAGGCAGCATAAAAGTAATCTATATGAATGCAGTGGTTAAATCCATGTGTTCAGACACGATATGATAGGTGTGGGTGAGAAACAGATCAATATGAGAGGTATTTTTTGTCATAAATTCTCCTTCCTGCAATTAGAGGATGATATGCACAAAGACTGTGAATCACCAATAACACAAGAAGGAGAATGACAAAGTGAAAGTGGAAATTGACTGAGCAGGGAGGAGGACTTATAGTAAAATTGAACTGTTTCTCACCCACACCTATCAGATCGCTTCAGAAAATATGGATTTTACCACCAGAGTTGTCTGGAGTACTTTTATATTGCCCTTATGTGGATTTTCACATTTTGGCACCCATTCACTTGCATTGTATGGACCTAAAGCGCAAAGAAATTCTTCTGAAAATCTTTGATTGTGTTCATCAGATGAAAGAAAGTCATACACATCTGGGATGGTATGAGGGCGAGTAGATGATGAGAGAATTAAAATTTTTGGGTGAACTATCCCTTTAATGCTCTCTAAGTGCTGCTTGGAAAGAAGACATATTCCGCCCTCATATTCCGCCACATGTGACCTCCAAGAGGCCTTGTCCACACTTTTGCTTCCTCTGAAGTGTGGGGGCTGCTATCTGTGTTCAGTCAGAGTTTGTTTAGCCTATGTGTATGTGTCGTCCCCAGACATGATCTACACCACAGCCCTGACTGCTCTGCTCTATGTCAAACTGAACATACACATCACAGCGAGACAAGAAGCTAGACCACATTAATTAGACCAAAGAAAGCTTAAAGGGATAGTTCACCGAAAAAAAAGAAAGAAACCATTCTGTCACCATTTACTCACCCTCATGTTGATTCAAACCTGTAATGCTTTTCTTCTTCTGTGGAGCACCAAAGGAGATGTTGGGCAGAGTGAAAATAAATAGATAATTAAACATGCAATGAAAGTGAATGGTGACTGAGGGTGTTGGTCCCTCAGTAAATGTTGACAGAACTTATATATATATATATATATATATATATATATATATATATATATATATTTTTTTTATGAAATAACCCTTTAAATAAATGGAAAATGAGCATCAGTCAACAGTTAGGAAGGGTCAGCATGATTCAACAACAATAAAGTGCTGTATGGAAATTCTGAGCAATTTTGTTAAATGAATGTGAACTTCATGTCAACGTCTGCAGTTTGTGAGAATACATGCTAGATTATACCTGGAGGTTTCCATTTTGATCACAAGTGAAGTGATGGCCACCTGGAGCCAGTAAACTCAAAGTAAACAAGCTTTTAAACAACCGGGTAAACTATTTAGCAGATAAAACTGCTGTAAGAATCCCCCTAAAATGTCTAATAAGCTGCAATACTGCATGATTTTGAGATAAGCTACACTCAAAAAATTATTTTAGCCTATTTTTTAGTTTTATGCATTTCATTTTTATAACATAAATGCATCAAATTGAATTGAGTAATCTTAAAAAAATTAAATAAAAGAATAATTCATTATTATTATTATTATTATTATTATTATTATTATTATATTACTCTATTCCACTTGATGGAATTTTATTATGAAACTGAAATACGTAAATCTTAAAAATAGGTTCAACTTTTTTTTTTTCCAAGTGTATAAATTCATACATCAGAAAGAAATTTTAGAACTGATAGTGCTTTGAATTTAAATGATGCACATTATAATATCACTTTCTTATAAATAATTGTCCATGAGAATTTATGTTACCTATATTGAGACTAGTGATTGCCCGATATATCGGACGGGTCAATTAAGTGTCTGAGACCATTAGCCAATAACATGCCCACTTGGCTAATTAGGTGAAGCCTTTGTTTGGAATATCATATGATACTAGCGTACTTATTTTACTATTCTGGCAATATATAAATACAGCAGAAATGGTAAGAGTAGTATAGTAGTATGCTATTCTAAACTGTCGCCAATAGTGTCACTAAGTAGAATTACAAAAATAAAGACTGCTTTCAAATAGTTTCCCGAACACTCCATCTGTCTTCCATTGGTTGCCCAAACAATAGCTTTGTCAATGGACAAACATTTTCTGTTTTCAATACTGTATAGTAATTACTATTGTAAATACTGTGGAAAATAAATGTTTATTTAATTACTGTTATATTTCTGGATCTTATATGCTATCATTAAATCATATTATGTTTATCATTATACTGGTTATGTGCCACCCTGCTCTTTATACAGTATATCACTATCAACATCGACCACTGTAGAACATGCATTGATCAACCACAAGTTGTGACCCCTGCTAGGGCTGGGCAAGATTTGCACTATTATTTGTTCTATTAATTGGGACATCAATACTAAAACTATGATGATCATTCTACATCCATTCTACTTGGAATAGAATGTAGGTCACACATGTGTTATAGTTAGATGTCGCACCATTGATTCATTACCTATTTGTTTAGGTCAAGAAATGGGCTACTGCAATCTGTAACAATTTTGGAACTGCAAAGGTCATCATACTCTATATCTACGCATCTGTTTCAAACTTTTTATGTTCCAATTTGTTTAGTACAGTATGCTGAATGATTAAAGGAGTAGTTCATCCCAAAAACTATTTTTCTGTCATCATTTACTCAACCTGTATGCTTTCTTTACTGTGTAGAACTCAAAAGGAGATGTTAGGCACAATGTTAGCTTCAGTCACCTTTCACTTTCACTGCATCTTTTTTTTTTTCATTCAATAAAAGTGAATGGTGACTGAAGCTTATATTCTGCCTAACATTTCCTTCTGCACTCAAAAAATAACAATAATAATTTTCTTTCATCATTTAATCATGTTGTTCCAAACCCAAATTACTTTCTTTTTACATATTTTAATTTCATAAAAATTATCCATCAAATTGATTTCAGCAATCTTTAACAAACAAATAAATAAATAGTTTTAAGTTTTATTCACTTAAATATGTTAAATATTACACTAAAATAATATATATATATATATATATACAATTAAAAATGCATAAATATTATAGGCTAAAATAATTATTGACTATGTCCAACAGAGAAAAGAATGTCATTTGGGTTTGGAACAACATTAGGGTGAGTAAAAGATGAAAGAAATTTCATTTTGGTGTGAAATGCAGTACACATTTATTACAAGAAGACACAATCTATTTTATAATATCAAACGATTTGCCTTTATAGGTTAATGTATCAAACTATATGAGCTACATACAGTTTGGTTGATGTTGTTGTTTTAAGTGTTTTATGGAAAATGTGCCATGACTTCAGTCCTGAAGTAATTGGTGTCTCCCCCTGTTTTTCTATGTGGGTCAGTCACCCAGATGTGAACCACAGAGTAACAGATTCAAATAATTTACCATTTGGAACATCATCAAAAACTATTTAAAACATTAAAGCACTATTTTTGTTCACTTTAATTCATTATAATTAAAAAAATGTATAGTTATCACACACGCACATACACGTGCCTTTGTAAATTGCAAATTACAACTTTAAAAGTTAAGGTTACTGTAAAAGTTACCTGTAATTTTACCTTCCCTGTGTAACTTTACCTTCCCTAAAACTTTTAACTCTACAAAAATTACATTTCATTGCTAATAATCACTGATGATATAATGTTAATTTGATAACATTTAAATAATATACTTTTTTTCCCCAACTTACCCTTGAACTTTGCAAACATGCCTACCCTTTGGATTGAGCTCTTGGCTGAAAATAGGACAAAAGCAAACAAGCAAAAGTACTAAAACTACTACAGTGCCCTTCAGTTCCATGGTCGAAGAAACAGCATCTCTCCATGTGCCTCTTCTGCTCAGCATTCCTTTCTTTTCCAATCTCAAGAAATTCAGATTTTACGTTTTGTATCTCCAAATTCACAAAACCGTCAACTGCAAACGTCAACACAAAGTTTGGAAGTTAGTTTATCCGCATAAGTCGCAATCTTGTGTTGATCTAAACTTATTCGCACTCCAAAGCCTGGGGAAAGCGGCAGAGCGAGAGAGAGAGAGAGAGAGAGAGAGAGAGAGAGAGAGAGAGAGAGAGAGAGAGAGAGAGAGAGAGAGAGAGAGAGAGAGCGCACAGAAGTTATAAAACCAAAAAGTGATTCTCGCCGTCCAAGCCCAGTTCCTGCTGCGGAGAACCTCTGGCTTTAGTTTGCTCTCGCATTGCTGAAACTCCTGACACCCTGATAATCCCAGTTTTCCTCTATAATTTTCCAAGTGCAGTCTTTCAGAAAGAATAAACTGCGTCAAAATAGGTCAAGAAACAAAAGCTCTGCACATTAATTTATGTGCGTTGTTCTGTATCCATTTAGCTCTCTATTTTGTTTCCAGAAAGGAAATTCCTTATTAGTGACCCTATCTCTGGCTCGAGCTCTTGGGAATTCGATTCGCCTGCTCTCTTTGGCGTGCAGCGGTTTCCCAAATTCTAACCGAAACCACTCTAGCAGCCCCTCATCGAGTGGGTGTGACTACAGAGTTTGTGCTGAGAACTTCACTGTGGATCCATCCACAGCAAAGCCCCCTTTTAATTACAAACCTTCTTGGCACGCGCGCGCACGCGGGCACGAGTGTGTTCACGGTCTCACAAACGCGCGCGCGTTTACCTGACCTATGCTATCTAAACGAGGATCGTGCACTTTTGTTGTTTTAAAAACAATGTACAATTAGTAGACTTAACTAAAACCGAAAAAAACCTCTAAATTTACATTTTTACCTCATAAAGAGTTTTAATTTTGAAAAAGGATGATTTTTTCATACTTGTGGGGATTTTTCTCCCACTTTTTTAAAATTATTTATAAATATATATATATATATATTTTTTTTTTTTTTTCTTCAAGGACTACCTGGATGTTCCCAAAAGCAGTTTTGCTGCTGTCAATACCAGTATTTTACAGCTCCTTGGCAAATAGTAATCAATGTGCTAATGATAATCATAATGATTATGTTTGAAATGGCGTAATTCTGCATACTAATATTAGTTTTCCTTCTCTTCCATATTTTCCCGCAGTTTTGCAGTAAAGATGAAAAATAATGCAACGGCTCCCTCCTCTGTTAACTACATTAAAAAACACGCGCAACAAAGTTACAGTAGTAAGTTAGTTAACAGCAAATCATAGCTGACGAAAAATAGCATAAAATGGCATAACGAGGAAAATTCGTTTAAACAAAACACCCGCTATGTGCATTGATTTTGTCTTATATTTCCTCAACTTATATTATCACATACATTATCAAATATTAGCTACAGAATTACGGTATTCATTAATGTACAACTCAAAAATAAATCACATACTACTGTGGCATTTGGGTTTTATAACGAAATAAACACACTGGATGCCACTGATGCAACGGCATTCCTTTTATGGCATTCCATGCGTGATCACGTCAGTAAATAGAACGTCACAAGATTTCGACCAATCAAAATCTTTTTATCTGCTCCGAATTTAAATATGGGCCGGTCTCTACAGGTAACGTTAAAGAGCCAATGCAAAGGGTGACTTGGCAAAGCAGCAGCAAAACAGTGTTAATTTAAATATTTAATTTGTCAGTACAGAGGCCTTCTACTGATGTCTCTCCTCAAAACTCTACCTGCTTTTGCGCTCGCGACTCGTGGCAGCAACATTAGAGGTTTGTTTTGCTCCACTCGGCATGGTTATCATCGGAGTGTACAAGCCCCGACCAAAACAAACGCACACGAGGATCCTTCTCACAATGACAAGATCTCCATTGACTTTGAACAAACAAAAGAAGCCTACAAAAGCAAAGACACTCTTGAGTTACTTAGAAGCTTGGTCGTTTTTAAACTGTTCTCATATGATATCCTGGTTGAAAAGAACAAAGAGGTATGTAATTTATATAACGTGTAGTCTATTTTGAACAAATTAGCCATTAAAAGCCTGCCTTCCATTTTTTTTGTTGTTGCATATATCTGAGCACGCTTTCGTCTTGCACACTGTCTTGTCTAGAAATACAAATTTTCTAGAGCTCACTGTCATTTGTCTTGTTCCAGATGATTGCCAGGAATGGCATCTTGCCAGACTTAAGTCATGTTGTTACTGTGTAGAGTTACCATAGTCAACATTACTGGCTGGGGCAGAATGAATATTTGACATGAGCAAAGAAGGAGACTGTTTGACCTTTACACAACTGGGGGGTGGAAACATACACTTAACATGTGATAAAGGAACAGTTCAACCCAAAGTTATGTCATCTTTTACTCCCCTTCAGTTTGTTATGTTGTTCCAAATCCACATTTGACTTTATTTCTTAAGTGGAACATGAAAGGAGATGCTAGGCAAAAGGAATAGGGACTGAGGGTGTCACCATTCATTTTCTTTGAATCTATTTTCCATACAAGGAAAATGAATGGTGAGTAACATACTACCTAATAGGGCTGCTAAAGCTATCGACGGTGAACTATTCCTATAAAACTGTGGATTTCAGAAAAATACATAAAAAGCTTGAATTCTTTACATGTTTACATTAATGCTTTTCAGATCATTAGTTTAATGTTCATGCCAGTTTATATTTAACATGTATAAAATCATGACCACTCACATGAGATGAGGACTCATATCAGTAACCTTAGAAAAGCTGTTTTATTCTACATGGGGCAGGGGCGCCCACATGGGGGCTGCCATTTTAGAATCACATGACCAGCAGAAAACTACTCATTAAATCTCAGTAACCAACTTGTTATTGGACACTTTCACAATTGGATTTAATGAATCATGGCTGATTGTGAATAGTGAATCTTTACAATGGCATCTGTAACTAACAAATATTGATTTTGAATGATGCTGCATCCACACCACAAGGTGTCACTGTAAGTCCAAGATGACACAAATGAACAGTTGCTGAGTGGACCTTTAAAATCAAGACACTAATGGAATGACATACCAATAATTTTTGGGTCCAGAAGTCAAGCATTCCGGCCCCAAAATGTATTTGGTGATTTATTTGCATTAGCTGTGCTTGCCTGTATGGGAATATTAAGTGCTCAGCTGTGAATAAAAATGAAACAAAACTGAAAATGAATTCAGATCATATTGTTTTACATCATACAATAATATGTGCTTGCTTTGAGCACTTCATTATTTCTGTCTCCTGCAGATAATAGACCTTAGCAGAAAGTTTTTGGGACAGAAGATGTTCGAGCAAGTTATGAAGATGACAATCTATGGTCAGTTTGTGGCTGGTGAGGACCATCAGTCCATCAAACCTATGGTGCAGAAGAACCAAGCATATGGTGTGGGTGCTGTGCTGGATTACAGCGTGGAAGAAGATCTCTCGCAAGAAGAAGCTGAAAGGAAAGAGATGGCGTAAGTGGTTTTCTATAAGTGTCTTCTTGGCCCTACATCCACAAAGTACCATGTTTATCAAGTTTAGTCTGCTTCAATTGTTTATAGGTACCAGGGTGGCCTGTAAGATTTGTGGGCAGCAGGGGTGAAAATTTCATCAAAATGTTGGGGGGGACAATAAACATAGCAATTCTCAAGAGCAATTTTTGAAGGGGACACCAAGGGTTTTTTTGTTGTTGCCCCATTTGCATTTGTATTATTTATTTCTTATACAATTATTTTAAGAATATATCATTATATTATTTACAATACACATATTTTAATGATATTTTAGGGGGTCCTGACCTCCAAACCCCCCACCGCGGTTTCCCCTATGGTGGGCAGTTCAACAAAATATGATCTAAGAGAATGTCTATAGTCTTGGTAGAAGAATGTTATTCTAGATTACTTAATTTGAATTTATAACAGAGGCCTGTCTCACGGAGCCTGTTTCAGTGGCTACCCAGGTACTTTTGAGTTTAGTTTGAGCAAACTCGTCTCATGTCAGTTTTTATCTCTTTTCATCGGCATGGTAACTTACGCTTTTCCTAGATTCATTTTGTATGCACTTTATTTTAAAATGTTATGCTCTTTGTTTAACAGCTAGGAATGTTCTTTGCAATGATGTAACACAGCTGTATGGTTTAAATGTGTTCACTCTGCCCTCTTGTGGACTAAGGAAAGGTACATTTGAACACTAGCTGACTTTAAAATTAAAATGTAATTAAAATTTGGCTCATTTCAGAGGTAAAATTTACATTTTGTTTCCCAGCACTGTTGACATCCCTACTGAACCAATCAGCAGTTAGTAAAGTGACATCTCTGACATGCACAAAAAAACAAAACAAACTATCAGTTATTATTAAAATTCTATGCTGATAGTTTTTTCTCTCTCTCTGTGTTCCTCTGTGGCCGGCACTATAGGAGTCTACATTTAGAACGGCTTGATTCAACAGAATAACAGCAGCCTCTAGAGGTGAAATGGAAACAATCACTGACACCTCATGGGGATTTTCTTTATCTAAGGACATGTCCACAATAATATGTTTTTATTTGAAAACGCATCAATTTGGCTATGTTTAAGCCTCTCGTCCACACTGTTTACCTTCAATTAAAATGTCCAAAAAAAAAAAAAAAAAAAAGCTCTATAATGCTCCGGAAATAAGATGACTTTAGAAAACTGAAAACTGAGTTTTCAAACTTAAACAGATTAGTTTGGATGTGGTTTAAATATGTTATCATCAACAAAAATGATCCATAATTAATATTTTGTTCAGATAATCAGCTATTAAAAATTGAAGCAAGGGCATGCAAAGAAAAATGTGACAAAATAGAAACTTGCTCCTTTAGCACATATATTGTTTCAATTCTTATCTTGTTAATAATAATAAACCTTTTTCTTCATTAAATCTCATCTAGTAAAAAAAATACATATTATTATATGTTTACATTTTTATATGTTTAACCCTTTATCTGGTGATTATGTAGGCTATAAAAAGCCTACTTCACTATTGTGCATTATAATGGCTCAAGTTTCCCTCAATTTAAGCTAAGAGTACCCGGTGTCTTTTGAGCTTCTTTACAGTTAAAAGTCCCATGTTATGCACTAAATCTTAATTTTAATCTGGTTAATATTTTCTGATTATTATAAAAATTTTATAAATCAATTTTAATAACTACCAGATAATTAATTGGCTATCTGCCTTTTCCATCACTTTAGTTATCGGTATCGGCAAAACCCACTATTGGGCAACCTCTAGTAATCTCAAACTTCAGCGGCATCAGCTGTGTTTTTTCTTGTTGTATAAATGTTTAAATTCTTAATATTTTCATAATAATCCTTTTATCTTTAGCGGATAACTAAATCATGCTGAATTTCTCGTGAGAAGTAAATCCAACCTAGTCTCAGAATGAACGTTACTATAACGTTATATGTCACTATCCTGGTGAAATTAACAGTACATACGCTGCAACAACTGTGCGTTTTATTCACTTTCACACAAATAACGAGTACAATGATTATGACTTTATATACTCTTATAACACTTAGTGCTGTTACTCACAAACTCTCTCTCTCTCACACACACACACACGTTTGGTTTCCATGTTTTATGGGGACTTTCCATAGGCATAATGGTTTTTATACTGTACAAACTTTATATTCTATCCCCTAAACCTAACCCTCACAGAAAACTTTCTGCATTTTTACATTTTCAAAAAACATAATTTAGTATGATTTATAAGCTGTTTTCCTCATGGGGACCGACAAAATGTCCCCACAAGGTCAAAAATTTCGGGTTTTACTATTCTTATGGGGACATTTGGTCCCCACAAAGTGATAAATACACGCTCACACACACACACACTGTTATGACATAGAAACACTTTTGCTATAATGCATAATTTGAAAAACAACACATTCTAACACTTCTATTACAGACACACCTACATTTACACACATTTTCAAGCTTGATTAACTTCCATGGTAACTCGCCACATAGAATGTTAAGGTGCGTACACACTGCCAGCGACATCGCGCGACAGCGACTCAATACCATTAATTTTCAATGCGAGCACAGCGACTTCCGGCGACACGAGCTGTCGCGACCGTTGGCGCTAGATGTGGGCGTGGGCGTGTCCAGCGACGCGACAAAGTTGAGAAAAGTTCAACTTTGGAGCGACTAACGGAAGCGACAGCCAATAGGAGAGAAGACGGGAGAGCTCACGTGATCCTTCTCTCTCTCTCAGATCCTGCAGTAACGGAAAGATGGATGAAAGGCTAATTCTTGCTGTTAGAAATTTTCCAGTGCTCTATGATATGTCTCTTCCCACGTACAAGGACATTTTTAAGAAAAATACTGCGTGGAAAGGTGTATCTGAGATCGCGGGGATTTTATGGACCCAGACAGACCGGCATTTGCATTTTCGCCGCAGATAAACAGCCGCTATGGCAAACAGCACTCCTTGTTTCTCATTCATCTTTGATATAAAGCATTTCATGTACTGATTCCATTTATATTTAGTCTTTTCCCTCCAAAATTTTAGTTTTTAGTGGCAAGAAAAGAGATTCGCTCTCAACAGCAATGGAATGACATCCGTGAATGTCATTTATAAACGTTACTAGGCAACCAGTAGTGGGAACACCCACTAGCGACTTCACCGCCAGCCACTGGCGACCTGCAGCGACAAAGTCGCTGGCAGTGTGTGCACACCTGACTTTGGACTCAGAGGTCTGAGGTTCGAAACCAGCCAAGCAGGTTGCTGACACATGAAACAAAAGTGTCATAGAAGCAACACGAAATTGCTCCATAAAATATGCTTTTCATGTTGCATTTACGACAAAAACTCATATCGGTTGGGTTTAGGTCTTGGTTTAGCGTAAGGATGTCTTTTTTGTTCACCTGATGCCATTGTAAACAACCTCTTGGCTTGTTTTTTGGATAAAGTTTATGGTTAATACTCATTATAACCTTAATTTAATCTTAACCTCGTCTGATTACTACATCATTTGACTCGCTTTTGGTGCCCCCCGCTGGGCATTTTAATGGGAAACGGCAGCCAAATGTGTAATTCAGCATGTAATTTAGGTTTGCAAAAATGTTTCCATGGTCACATACAATTCATGAGATCAGGCTGAGTAAATTTAGCTGACTCTCTCCAAGCTTCACTCATTGGCTGTTTGAGGCAAATGTCACTTATTCATGTGCACAAGCTTCAGGGTTAAACACAAACCCTGGATCAAAACTGAGAATGTTTATGGCATACGTCTTGAGTTACTTACTCTGAAAATCTGAGCTTATTTTACTTGTTTTGTGAAACAGGCCTATGAACCGCAGGCATATATTTACAGAAACATGGGCCAGATCTGTCTGATTAATTGAAAAATAAATAGATCTATGTTAAAGATCACGTGAATGTAAGACTAGAATCAATATGAGTGCCTTTAGTTCAGTACCAAGAGCTATAGTGACAAATTTTGCTCAATTTCTTGGTATCCTAATATCATGCCCACAACCTGTTGTTTGGTGCAAGATCACTTTTCTGAAATAATCTTAAAGACTTGCTTTACATCAAACTTCACTACTTTATATGGGATAATAGCCATGCTGTGATTGTGCTCATGCAGAGCTCTCACAGAAATAGACTGAGATTTGATCTACACCAATGTAAACAAAGAACTGAGATCCTATTGGCTGTCGTGGTCAAGGCCCATTGTGTCTGATTGGTTGATATAGAGGCTATTGGCATGTTCCCTCTTTAGGAATTTTGTCACATGAGTTAGACAAGGCTGGTTTGAGTCTTTCCAGAGTTGCTCTCTTTTCACAATAGAAACTGCTTAATAGATTATATTGATGGTAGTTTACTAAAGTGTGTTGTTATTGTGTTGAGGTGGCATACTTTATACAGCTCATATATAGGGATTTCAACAAACCATTAACCCTAATAATAGTCTCTCTGCATCTATCTGGGATACTTGGAAACAGCACTGTCTGTATTTCTATTTGGATGTGTGATTGTAATTACTGAAACTCTAAAAGCAACTCTCTTGATTCTGTCTGAACTTTAACCAAACCTGTAACCTTTCTGTTATCAGCCAACATTAGCCTCACCTACATTTCAACTGCTGTTTCAATGTTTTGACATTTGATTTAAAAATGTGTTAATTTGTTCATGCCTTTGACCTTTTAGAAATGTAAGTGTGTCAGTGCCATCCCAAAAGTATGCTGCTGGAAATATAAATGAGATGAGATGAAAGAGTGATGGATGAAAATATGATATGCCTTTCAGATTATGAGGATAAAGCAGTGACACATACACAGGGAACCAATAAATGGACCTCCCCTCCACATCACCTCTGTCATATCTGAACAATGATGTCAGAGGTGATGTCTAAGTCATTTTAGACAATTTAATATATGTCTTCCTTTTAATTCTTGAGATTAGCATACATTTCTGATGAAAATTACGTGAAAATAAAAATTCTCATGAATTTGAATTTGATTGGATTAATTGGATTAATTTAAGTGATGGTGGCGTAGTGGGCTAAAGCACATAGCTGTTAATCAGAGGTTTGCTGGTTCGATCCCCACAGCCACCACCATTGTGTCCTTGAGCAAGGCTCTTAACTCCAGGTTGCTCCGGGGGGATTGTCCCTGTAGTAAGTGCACTGTAAGTCGCTTTGGATAAAAGTGTCTGCCAAATGCGTAAATGTAATTTAGACTAATTGTGCCTATTTAGTCCCTGGTATGTAAAATACGGTTTTCTCAACTAATTACAATAACTTTGCAGCCATCTAAACTGATTTTAATTAAACATTACTTGAAATGTCGTTTTGGAATCCTAGCACAAATATCTGTTACATACCTAAAATGAAGATTTTAAGTGTTTTGTAAATTAAAATATACAAGTACAAAATTGATACTGTGGGGAATACTCATACGCCCTTGCGTTTCAAAATTTAAAGGAATAGTTCCCTCAAAAATGAAAATTCTCGCATCATTTACTCACCCTCATGCCATTCCAGATGTGTATGACTTTCTTTCTTCAGCAGAGCACAAATAAAGGTTTTAAGAAGAATATTTCATCTCTTTTGGTACATACAATGGCAATGAATGGGTGCCAACTTTTTGACACTCCAAAATCAATCACATATAGGCAGCATAATAGTAATCCATATGACTCCAGTGGTTAAATCCATATCTTCATAGGTGAAATCATAGGTGTGGGTGAGAAATAGATAAACATTTAAGTACAAACATTTTGCTTGAAATTCTTCTTCCTGCACATTAGGGGGCTTAGGCAGGAAGAATGTAAATCAACAAAAACACAAGAAGAATGTGAAAGGTGCAGTATGTAACAATTTGCATGTAATATTCCCCAGCTCCCAGCACAACACCGACTCCTACGCAAACTCCAAGTAAGCCAAAACATATTATCTACTGAATCCCGTCTGGCTAAGCAGTAATGTGATCGTGGTCGAACTAGAGTGAACATCGGCAGGGCATTTGATTCCTGGAGGGACCTTCTTTTGGTTTTGGGGATCAAAACCGACCCTGAATTGGCATTCTTCTTATTGGACCGGTACGCTTACATAAATGCAAAGCATGTAAAATATATTGCCATAACAATTGATCTGTGCAATTTTATCTAACTTGATCTTGCCTGCACAGTAACTGTCATAAACAATGTTTATCTGTAATTATTCAGCCAGGTAAACTACAATAACACATGAAATGACTGCTAGACAATGTTCAAGATAAATCAAAAAGACCCATTCATTAGTGTAACGTAACTTGGTTATACAGGAAATATATACACATTCTATTATTATAAAACAATAGTGCATCGATATATCAAAATAACAGTTGTGATGGAGTCACATCAATACTGAATTGTGTCAACAAATTTATAATGTACAGTCTATTTTATAATCAGCTACTGTCTTTATCCATCAAATTTAGCTGATAGCTATTTATAAAGCTGGCTAGCTAGCTAACACAGACATAGGCTAACATATAAATGCAGTCAATGTATCATTCAAAGAAAAGTGATTACTCCAAACTACAGTCTCACGTAGTCAGACCTAAATCCATAGATAATCTATATGCAGCTGCACTGCAGAAAATAGGAGGGACCTAAAACTGGTGAAGTTAGCACAGCGAGTGATTGGGACCCAGCTCACACCACTGATAGACTTATACACTGTCCGACTTATAAAGAAAGCCAGCTGTATTTTAAAGGACCCATCCCACCCTGGACATTGCCCGTTCTCCCCCCTCCCTTCTGTGAGAAGATATAGAACAATTAAAACAAATACAAACAGGATAAAGAGCTTCTTCCCTAGAGTTGTCAATTCTATTATCCACCCACTTCCCCTACCACATACATACACACACACACACACACACACGCTAACTGATGTTTTACTGGAAGAACCTGGCAGCATATTTGCATTAACTTCTGATTATTGTTTTTATTTGATTTTTATGTGCAGATATTTTTGAGATTTTATGTTGCTCTATTAACTGTTGCTAATTTATTGGACGTTGTTTTTTTAGGAGTTGCTTAACTAAATTTCGTTGTATTTACTAACAATGACAATAAAAAAATCAATCAATATCCACACTATGTTTTATCCCTGTTCCAGCACTGGAGAGTCAAATATAATATTCAGTCTCAAAGTTTGTAGTAAAACAATCATAACTGTATAATTATGCAACCTCATCTGTCAGCATGATGTCAGTGAATCATGTTGTCTCTTTGTACGTTACGTCATTGTTTTGGCCGATGCTCCCGTCCCTATATGGAGTGTGTGCATGAACAACAGGTAGCTGCTGCAGTTCACCTAATGGCCAAAGGTGCCATTAATAACAAAAATGAATCTTACATACTGCTGCTTTAAATTGCAGCCTGACTGAGCAGGAAGGAGAACTTATAGTAAAAATGGACTTTAATATTGATCTGTTTCTCACTTAAACCTACCAAATCTCTTCTGGAAACATTCATATAACCACTGGAGTCATATGGATTACTTTTATGCTGTCTTGTGTGATTTTTGGCACTTCAAAATGTTGGCACTTGAATTTTATGGACCAAAAGAGCTGAGAAATTCTCATATATATATATATATATATATATATATATATATATATATATATATATTACACACAGTACTCACTGTGCAAAAGTTTTAGGCACTAGTGAGGATGTCTTAAAAAATAATGCCATAAATAGTTTTTATTTATCAATTATCATCATACAAAAATGTGGCCACATTTGCCTTTAAAATAACCCCAATTCTCCTTGGTACATGTGGACATTTTCTTGGTTGTTGGCAGATAGGATGTGGAGAATTCACCACAGTTCTTCTATATATTTAGGCTGTCTCAATTGCTTCTGTCTCTTTATGTAATCCCAGACTGACTTTATGTTCAGTGGGGGGCTCTGTGGGGGCAATGCATCTCTTGCAGAGCGCCTTTGTTGTAATCTTTTCTATTTGCAAAAGTAACAAAACTGTTGTAAACCTCCAGTAGAGAGAGAGAGTGTGTGTGTGTGTGTGTGTGTGTGTGTGTGTGTGTGTGTGTGTGTGTGTGTGTGTGTGTGTGTGTGTGTGTGTGTGTGTGTGTGTGTCTCCACATATTTCATATTAGCAAACTGTAGTTTTGGCAAGTCGTTTAGGATATCTACTTAGGATATTACATAAGCTTGACACATGTAATTTTTCCAACAATTGTTTATTGATTGTTTCACTTTTAATTGACTATATCACAATTCCAGTGGGTCAGAAGTTTATATACACTAATTTAACTATGCCTTTAAGCAGCTTGGAAAATTCCTGAATATAATGTCAAGCCTTTAGACAATTAGCCAATTAGCTTCTGATTGGAGGTGTACTGAATTGAAGGTGTACTTGTTTATGTATTTTAAGGCCTACCTTCAAACTCAGTGCCTCTTTGCTTGACATAATGGGAAAATCAAAAGAAATTAGCCAAGACCTCAGAAGAAAATAATTCTGTATCTCCACAAGTCTGGTTAATCCTTGGGAGCAATTTCAAAACACCTGAAGGTACCACGTTCACCTGGACAAACAATTATACACAAGTATGAACACCTTGGAACCACACAGCCATCATAACACACAGGAAGGAGACACATTCTGTCTCCTAGGGATGAAAGTAGTTTGGTGGGTAAAGTACAAATCAATCCCAGAACAACCGCAAACGACCTTGTGAAGATTCTGGAGGAAACAGGTAGACAAGTATCTATATCCACAATAAAACAAGTTCTATATCGACATAACCTGAAAGGCTGCTCATCAAGGAAGAAACCACTGCTCCAAAACCGCCATAAAAAAACCAGACAACATTTTTCCAGGGCACATGGGGACAAAGATCTGACTTTTTGGAGAATGTTCCTCTGGTCTGATGAATTAAAATATGAAACTTTTTGGCCATAATGACAATTGTTATATTTGGAGGAAAAAGGATGAGGCTTGCAAGCCGAAGATCACCATCCCAAACATGAAGCATGGGGGTGGCAACATCATGTTGTGGGGGTGCTTTGCTGCAGGAGGTACTGGTGCACTTCACAAAATAGATGGAATCATGAGGAAGGAAAATTATGTGGATATATTGAAGCAACATCTCAAGACATCAGCCATGAAGTCAAAGCTCTGTCGCAAATGGGTCTACCAAATGGACAATGACCCCAAGCATACCTCCAAAGGTGTGGCAAAATGACTTAAGGACGACAAAGTCAAGGTATTGGAATGGCCATCATAAAGCCCTGACCTCAAACTAATAGAACATTTGTGGGCAGAACTGAGAAAGTGTGTGCGAGCAAGGAGGCCTACAAACCTGACTACGTAACACCCAAAGACAGGGAATGTTTTCTATGATTAAATGTCAGGAATTGTGAAAAGTATTTAAGTGTTTAAATGTATTTGGCAAAGGTGTATATAAACTTCTGACTTCAGCTGTGTGTGTGTGTGTGTGTGTGTGTGTGTGTGTGTGTGTGTGTGTGTCATAATTAATTTAATGGGGGCATTTAAATAGTTATTAAGAATAGGTTTTTAGCTCTTTTTTACTATTTTGAGGTTGTTTTTTTTATAAATGGTTGTGTGAAGTCATTGTTAATGTTATACTGCTCAAGTCATGTAATTTCTCCTTGTGCATAGCTGAATGTGTAGTTTTATGTGCACTTCCGTGGGGAATCTAATTTATTTAATAACAGACCTAGAATATTTGTCTTAATGAGCCAATTTAATTGAAATGATTAAGTAGAAAGATTGATATTTTAAAAGCAAATCTGAGTTGTGTACGTGCATCTAGTTATCTTAACTTAAACGGTTCACTTCACTTTATATGAATACCAGATTAGATAACATGAGAGTTTTGAGATATACCATTACTCAATTAAATTGAGGGTACGAGTTTAATCGTTGTTTTGAGTAAACTTAACTTGTTAGGTTTTACAGTGTATATTTGTATACTAAATACTATATATATATATATATATATATATATATATATAAATCGCAAAATATAAAAAATCTTGGTGGTGTTTTATACACGAATTATAATTTATCTATTTAGATTTTTTATAAAAAGCACTTAAACTAATTTACTGTATATAATCCTATTTCTTCTTAAATTTAAATTGCAATTCTGCATCCTGTAATACAATCCCTGGCAAAAAATACGGAATCACCACACATTCTGGCTTTGTGAAACAAAAAATTTATTAAATTACATTATTTAAATTATTGGCATATTTTTACCCCAGATCAAGTAGAGGAAAAAATTACAGAATCACCTTGTAATTTGCATTTCTAAAACAAATACCGGCACTAGTCTAAAAATGCAAATGAGTCTGCAGTTAAAAGTGAGTGCTTACAGACCTTAACATTGCCCCAACGAGATCGAAATCAATTGAAACAATGGAACGGATTATAAAACTCCTTCAAGAAGGAAATCCAATACAGAGTGTGTTAAAATAAGTTGGTTGTTCACAGTTAGCTGTGTCTAAAATTGTGGTGCAAATATAAACAAAATGGCAAGGTTATAAAAGGAAAACCTACAGGTAGACCAAGGAAGATGTCAAAGTGTAAGGATAGAAAACTCAGAAAATAGTAAATGCACAACAAAATAAATTAAAAACAAATGAGCAGGGGGCATTGGTAGCTCAGAAAGTATTGATGTCGACTACAACCCCTGGAGTCATGAGTTCAAATCCAGGGTGTGTTGAGTGACTCCAGCCAAGTCTCTAAGCAGCCAAATAGGCCCGGTTGCTAGGGAGGGTAGAGTCACATGGGGTAACCTCCTCATGGTTGCTATAATGTGTGGTTCTCGCTCTCGTTGGGGCACGTGGTGAGTTGTGGGCACGGAGAATAGCGTGGGCCTCCACACGTGCTACGTCTCCACGGTAACGCGCTCAACAAGCCACTTGATAAGATGAGCGGAAGATGATTCATCCTTCGCCACCCGGATTGAGGCGAGTCAATACGCCACCACGAGGACTTGGATTGCATTGGGAATTGGGCATTCCAAATTGAGGAGAAAAAAAAGAGAAACAAATGGGTGGAAACAAGAGTCAATATTTGTGACAGAACTGTAAGAAATTGGCTGAATTAAATGGGGTTTACATAAAGCCAAATGAAAACCAGCACTAACACCTAAACAGAAGAAAACAAGGCTACAGTGGGCTAAAGAGAAGAAAACATGGAGTGTCATGGAGGATGAAAGTGATGTTTAGTGATGAAACACAAATCTGATTTTGCCAAGGTGATGATGCTGGAACCTTTTTCTGGTGCCGTTCTAATGAAACATATAAAGATGACTGCCTGAAGAAAACAATCAAATGTCATTTATGATATGGGGTTGCATATCAGGTAAAGGAACAGGGGAGATGGCAAGCATTACCTCAACAGCCAGTGCACAGGTATACATTGAAATTTATGACAATTTTCTCATTCCATTGATAGAAAATAGGTTTGGTGATGAAGTCATTTTTCAGGATGATAATGCATCTTGCCACAGAGCAAAGAGTGTTAAAGCTTTTCTTCAGGAAAGGTATATCAACTGCCAATGACATGGCCAGCAAACGGTACAGATCTCGAAAGAAAATTTATGGTGGAAATTGAAATAATTGGTCCATGACAAGGCTCCATCCTGCAAAGCTGGATGCTGGAACCAGCTTGATGGAGAATATTCATTGGAAGCATTGGATATTTTTCATTGTTTTGTGTCATATCTGTGATTTGTGTAGAAGCTACGAAGGATTCCCGTCTCAGATTATGCTGCATAAAAAAGTGCAGTTCTCCTTATCGCCTGTGCAAGGTGCTGAATCACCACGAACACGTACTTTACAGAAGAAATGTCCTGAAATGGAGCATTTATTGGAAATGTGTATTACAACTACAGAGGACCCTGGCTGGTCACTGGCTAATAAAAGCTAATTTATGTTCATGAGGTGTGTTTTAGAGCCTCTTCCCCTATCAATATTGCATTAACATCCACACCCAATGGATCCTGTAATGCTGTTATACAGAATAGAGTGCTCAGCTTGGCTTTTCTGCATTACCAAGGGTGTGATAGAGTGGGAAAGCTAGAGGATGTGGCATTTGAGTAGGTTGCTATCTAATATGCAGGAATCCAGTGCCGATCATTCCAAGAGTGAGTTCAGATACCATTCAGGTGTTATATAATTTTGAAGTAAAACAAAAAGCATTATTGTGATGTAATGCACAAACATGCATTGTTACAATCACAAATATGGGTTAATTGTAATTGATTTGTGAATCATCATCTGCAATGTCAGCCTAATACACTGAATGGGTGAATCACACTAAGAAATGTCCAAATCATATTTCACCACTAAAATCTAAAGAAGTAAATAAGGAATTATATTTTTTATACGGTAAAGATTCAAAACTAACAATTAGGGGTGGCTTTATGTTGACTTAATTGTTATGAAAATAATTTCACAGTCCTCCTAAAATAGGCCTAATATTATGTGAGCAAAATATAATGTCTTATCTTTTCATTTGATTTTGGGGTGCAGAACTATTGACTAGACTTTTGACTATGGTTGCAATGAAAAACATCTCCGCTTTTCATTTATTGCGGTTGCATTTATATGCAATTACTGCATATTGATGATAAAACGTATTATTATTTTAAATTTAGTTTGAGATTAATCAAAAACAAAGACCTGCTAGATCTAGCTTTCTCATGTGTTGGCTGTATAACTCTGTGTTGTTTAGCTGTGGTATTCCAAGGCATTAATCAAACACTCCAGGCCTGTAAGGATCAAGTCTGTCCATTTAATGACCCCATCAACATCTCAACATTCCTTCCTGTTGGAACATTACAGATGTCAAAACTGTCTCCACCGAGCAGTATCATGCCGTGTAAATGCAAGTGTGGGTGGAGAGCGGTGCTTGTTGCCTCTGCAGAGGCGTTGGTGCGAGTGCCATTAGAAGGATTTGGAGATCACAGGAACTGAATCTAAACAAACCACTGGCCCATGTGGCCACATAAACTTTGAGGTTTGTGCAGTGCCTGCACAGTATTAAATTTACTTGCATGGGTCATTCATACTATGCAATACATTTTAGTTGTAATATATTAGACACAATATCAGTCACAATTCTTTCAATTTGTTTTTCAAAAGTCAACATAGGGGGTGAGTTTTTAATAAATGTACAACTTTGGTTTGAGCTTAGCCATTTTTGCCTTGTGTCTGTTTGGTATGCACTAACCTCATAAATGAAAAACTGGCAGTTTATTAAAGGGGTCATATAATGCCATTTTTGTACAAGTTAATATGAATCTTTAGGGTCTAAATGAAAACTTTGTAATATACTTTTATTAAAAATTCTCATTAGTATTTTAAGAAAACACACATTTTACCTGCTCAAAAACAGCTTTGTTTTCAGCACGCCGTTTCAGAGCATATGACTTTAAATGATAATGAGCTTTGGTCACCCCGCCCCTCCGTTCTGGAGTTATTCTCCGTATTAACTGTTTTTTTTGACATTACTTCTTACATACAAGTAAACCAGGTGTAACTTAGTGTTACCATGTTAACTGTAACACCTGCGTACACAGTTTTTAATAACACAATAACCATAACGCGTTGTTCATTATAAACGTGGGATTATGAATTATATTCAGAACGTCGTAACGTTATGGAAAACATGCCGTAATGTACCCTGAGTGTAAACATTAGCCACATTCATTGTGAAGCGTGCAAGCGATTTGCAAAGATTAATATAAAGGTTAATAAAACGTTACACTTACTTCTTCTGGCGGTGCAGAGGGAATATAAATAGTTGGTACCGAATCTTTTTTCAGCAGCAGCTTCTTAGCAAAACCAGCTTTATACTGACCCTCGTTTATAAAGCAGTCTGGTGAAAAATGATTCGCGCAAACATGAACGCATTGACGTTGCTCGTGGGGAATATTCACATCGTAAACAAAACTCAGCCACTGCGTCTTCAGCGGTTCAGATTTAGGAACATCAAAATGACTGCTGTGTTCGTTATTACACCGAAGAACAGAACACCACAATCGCTTAGGCGCCATTCTGCTCCAGTGTATCAACAATGATGACGGACTATGATTGACAGCTCGCTCACGAGCGAGGGCGGGTCTGTGTTGAAACACTGCTGTCAATCAACAATCCTGGGAGGGGCGTCCGACCGTGTGACGTCACACGGTCGAACGGCTCGATTTGAGGCAGGGGAAAATATATAAGGAGATTAAAACAAAAACACTGGATGGATTTTTATCATAATAGGATGGTTGTGTACAGGCACAGCCAACACACATTTCAGTACAATCAACTTGAAAAAGTGCATGTACCATTATATGACCCCTTTAAGAACAATTCAAGGTTCTGTTGGTCGTTTATAATATCCCTTCAACTAACAAAAGCCAGTTCGTTAATGACATCACCTCCAGGAAGTGACATACATTTTGTTGGGAAAATGCATATAATACTGCATCACAAATTTCACCAATTTACATATTAGTAGGAATGGCGATCGTAAGGAAATTAACGGTTCTGATTGTGATTCCTCTTAACAATTCCTTGACAGTTCTGATTCTTTTAGTACATTTGAGAATTATTATTTATTTTATTTTTTTAAATAAGAAATGCAATTCTTATTGCATGTTCTGCCCTAAGCAGCCGGTTGTCAAATGATAAGATGATTTAGGATTTCAACAGAGCAGAAATAATATTGTTAGGGCTTTTAATCGATTAACATTTTTAATTTACATGGTGTCCCGTTTAATTAATAGTGATTAATGGCATTTAATCGCATATACAAATATTTGCTGAGAACGCCCCCATATAACAATAATTCAATATATATTATAAAAAATATTCAGATAATTAAAATACATTACATTCTTGTGGCAGAAGAGTTAATCAAGACGATACAAAAAGCGGCTTTAGAATACAATGTTTTGTTTACTACCATATTATTGATCATAAATCAATCATTGACATACAGTTCACAGCAATCATTACACAAGTGAATTTGTCAATCAGTTTGAGATTTATTATGAGGGCTTGTTTAAGGACCCGTCAATTTACACCTGCGTCAGACATGCTTGTGTAGCGTCTCTGGTGCGTTGCGTCATAAACATAAAAATCTTTAGGTCACTATGTCAAGTTAAATATAGTTTTAAGTTAAATTTTATTGTTAGTTTGAATTTGCGCTCCAAGTGTTTTGAACGCAAGAACGTAATGCATGTTTGTGTTGTGTGTGTCTGCTGAAGTGTTGTTTTGTTCACTGTATAAACTGCGTGTTGCCCATACCGCTGAAGTTTCACTTACTGCCCTCTGGAGTAAACAAGCTTGCATTTCTCAGGAATCTTCCTTATTACAGTCGGGGGGCATTGCGATTAATTGCGTAATTTTTTTTTTAACGCGTTATTTTTAATAACATTAATCGCACAGAATTAACGCGTTATATCGACAGCCCTAATTATTTTACAATTCTTATTTTTAGATAAGCCACCTGATTACTATTAATCTATTCTAATATATTTTTTTTCTAATATTATATAAATAAAATATTAAATTAGCAATAAAATATTCAGCAATCATTTAAAATGTTGCTTGGGGCAGTGGTGGCTCAGTGGTTGAGGCTCAGTGTTACTGACCAGAAGGTTGGGGGTTCAAGCCCCAGCACCACCAAGATGCCACTGTTGGGCCCTTGAGCAAGGCCCTTAACTCCAGGTTGCTCCGGGGAGATTGTCCCTGTAATAAGTGCACTGTAAGTCGCTTTGGATAAAAGCGTCAGCCAAATGCATAAATGTAAATGTAAAATGTATTCCTGAAATTCCACCTATTACAACAAAACTCATGTGTATTTTAAACTACACATGGTCACATGAACATGTCATCTGATTGAAGTCTCTCAAAATTAACCCTACATATCAGGCATGGATTTATCGAATTCTGTGGTATTAGTTGGTTTGTCTTACTATAGTAAACAGCATTTTTCAAAGTGGGGGCTTAAGGGGGTCACCATCTCATACATTTTGTCAGAGGAAAAGCTCACTATTTAAGACTTTGACAACACCTGGTCTAAAACTTTCCATTCAGATTGATTGTCAACATTTCAAAAACTGGTACAAAATATTTCAAAATTAACTTAAAGGTTCACCCAAAAAATGTAGTTAGCTCATCATTTACTCACCCTCATACCATCCCATATGTGTATGACTTTCTTTCATCTGCTGAACTCAAATTATTCACATTTTTGATGCTCCAAAAAGCACAAAAAGGCAACATAAAAGTAATCCATAAACTCTACAAACTGGTGTTTTAATACATATTGTAAGAAGTGATATGCGTGGTGAGAAACAGATCAATATATAAGTCCTTTTTTGTTAGAAATTCTTCTCCCTGCCCAGTAGGGGGCGATATGTTTGACAAATGTAAATCACCAAAATCACAAAAAGAAGAATGTGCAAGTGAACTTGCACAAATAACTTCTGAAAACAGTGATTTATACTTGTGTATTACTTTTAAGTTGATTTACATGGTTTTTGAAGCATCGCATTTTTGGCACATATTCACATGCATTGTCTGGTCCAAAGGAGCTGAGGAATTCTTCTAAAAATCCTCATTTCAGTTAAGCAGATCTATGAAAGTCATACATATCTGGCATGGCATGAGGGTGAGTAAATTCTAATAGAATTTTCATTTCTGTTCCTTTAAGGAAACACTCAATAGTAATCTAATTCCCAATACCTCACTGAGCAATGCTTAGTTTTAGTACTTTATTTCCATCCTGTTGTCTTGCCTTTGTTTGACATTCAAGTTATTATTGATAAAGTTTAAATGCTTGAGCTTGAACAGAGCATACTTGGTATCTGGTATAGTCTTAAGGATAATATATACAGCACAAGTATATTCATCTTTTAAAAGTTAAAATTTTAAGGGGCTACATTACATGAAAGACCCAGATGGTATCAGCATAGACATCAGGCAGGATTTGCTGTGATAATCTAAGTGATGACCCTAAAATATGCTGTTGTAAGGAAACAAATAGCCTAAGTGCACAGCAATAAAGTGAGTTCATACCAGCCTCTACAGTTATTATCGATTCCTGTCTATAGACACTCCAGTTCCTTCATTATGCTAGATAAAGGTCTCTAAAAGACATAAAGAACAAGTAGTCGGTCTCATTATACTCTTGTTTTACTAAAAATGTCTCTCTTTTTTCTTTCTTGATTTTTTTGCCTACATCAGAGAAAGAAAGCATTGGTGAGTAAATGTGCCTTTTTAACGTCTTTGATTTTGTTATGTTGTATATTAAAGAGGGAGGAAGTTCACAGCCCATCATAAGTTCGACGATCGCCGTGAAGGCGCTATGAGTGCCCGTACGTATTTCTACGCTGATGAGGCAAAATGCGACCAGCACATGGAGACTTTCCTAAATTGCATCAAAGCATCAGGTAACAGACAATCTATAAAAGCTGTTTTGTAATTATAGGAATAGCTCAACATACAAATTAAAATTCCGTCATTATTTACTCACCCACATGTCGTTCCAAACTCATATGATGTTTTTTGTGTGTGTGGAATACCAAAGGAGAAATGTTTTGAGAATGTGCATGGTACAATTCTCGCTTGTCAAGCTCCAAAAAAAAGAAAAAAACCAATATAAGCACCACAAAAGTGATCTGACAACACGTGCACTATATTCCAAGTCTTCTGAAGCCATACTATAACTTTTCTTGAGGAATAGACTGAAATTTATGTCTGAAAAGCATTGACAGATATCTTCCCCTCCATCGATGCTTATAAAACTAATTTGTTCAATTAAACAGTTGCCCTTTTAAACGTATCATGCAAGGTTTTATGTCATTGACGCAAAGCACTGTTGGTTCTCATTTGGGTCATAACTGAATGTGGCGCTTGACGAACGTGGCGCTCTAATTTTTGGAATGGAACATTATGTTTCAGAGCTACAGAGGAGGGCAAGATTTTCAGTTAGAAACAACTTTTGGTCTATTCCTCACAGGCCAAAACGGTTCCCGTTTTGCTCCTTTTTGGAGTCCTTTGAACCAGTGATCACTATTAGTTGATATAAATGCAACCGTAATAAATGCAACTGAACAAACATAGTCAAAATTCATATCCATAGTCATGTCCATATTGCACCCCACAATCTGTAAATTAAAAAGCCATTGAACTGCACAGTTTGGGCACTGTTGTTGTTTTAAATGTATATTTTTGTAAGCTTTTTTTCTGATACCGAATATCAAAATTAATCAGAATCGAATCAGATTGTATTGAAATCCAAATCAAATCAATTAGAGAACTTGTGAATCGGATTTAAATCAAATCCGGGAATCTGAATTATTTAAGTCATTATGACTTTTCGTTCTTTTGGAAAAGATGATCATGTATGTTAATCGACATGTATCCTTTTGTGTTCCATGAGGGGAGAAAAAGGACAGGATATGGGTTTGAAACAAGATGAGGGTAAATAATGACACCATTTCCATTTTTGGATGAACTATTCCTTTTCCTAACTTTCAAAATGGAGTCAGTTTACAAAAAAAAATAAAAATAAGCCAGACACAACTAAACAGAATGACCAAACCAGACAAAGCAAACATTTATCCTGTTATCCTCGTTTTCCTTGGCACTAACCTCAAAGATTTTCTGTATTTAATTTGAGTGTGTGTTTGAGCTTGCCAAGTACTTGGTGAGAGATCAAAGCATGGAAGCAGCCCAACTGGTGAAAGCATTGATATTTGTGAATGTGTATGCAGCTCAAGTTTTCCATTATGCCTGCACTACAAACACCCACTGAAACACCCACTGTAATGCATCTGAAACACTTTAGAATAACTGCATAGAATTCATTCAGTGTTCCTAGAAAATTGCTTTCAAAAAAGCACAGTTACACTTTCATAGCAGCAGTTACCTCTAAAATAACTCTAAAAGAAAATCACCTGCCCGCTCAGGTGGAAGTTCTGAAGATGGTTTCTCCGCTATTAAGATGACAGCCCTGGGGCGCCCACAATTCTTGGTAAGACTGGGGTTCAGACAGGGTTCATTCCTCAGAAAACATGGGTTAAAATCCTTCGCCATGGTGAAATAACAGGTTCCTCATCCTTCCTCGGGCATCTTGCAGCTCCAGCTCTCAGAGGTGCTGGTGAAATGGAGACGTTTTTTTAGTTTCCTGGCTGCCAAGCAGGGGAAAGATGGCGTGGAGGTGCTCGAGCAGAAACTGGATCTCGTGCAATTGCAGGTACGCTGAGGGCTCATAGTTTACTGTGGCCAAAACACATATCCACAGACACTAAAGCTTGTTTAATACTGCATAAGGTCTATACGGCAGCTGTCATAAATCTGACCCACACCGAGCCACTGGAGGCCAGAAGTAACTATTGCATTCTCTGTATAGTAAACAAAGTTAAATTCATCAAAATGTCATTGTAATTGTAGTATGTAATTAATAATGTACTTACTGTAACATATAATCATTTATTAGGCACAATGTACAGTACACTTATACATTTACAATCCCACTGGAGGAACTTGAGTAAATGCCTTGCTCAAGGGCACAGTACCCATCATTGATCACCTCTTTGGCATTCGAGTCTGTAACCTTTTAGTTACTAGCACACTTTTAACCACTTCACCACCAGTATGGCATTAAAGGATTAGTTCAAAAATGAAAATTCTGTCATTATTTACTCTTCCCCATGTCATTCCACACCTCTATGCTGTTAAGTTTGTCATGGAACAATAAAGGAGTTTTTCGTAGAATCCAGTCCATATGACTCGTGCACTGTAGTCCTAGTCTTCTGAAGCTATACAATATGTTTGAGTGAGGAATAAACCGAAATTGAAGTTGTCATTCACTGATAGGGGTTGTCAACCATCTCAGATCACTTGGAATCATCCCATAAAACACACATTGTCCCGTATAATTTGGAATTGTGCCATATTTAAGGGCATAGAATTGCACTATGTATTAAATTAATGCGGAAAGCCGTTTGTCTCTTATTTTAGCATTTGACTCTCAAACAGCTCAGAACATTTCAGTATTTGCAATCCAATCAGTTTTACATGCAGTTGTCAATTTTAATTATTACAACTTAGAATGGACAACAAATTGGTATAATGGAACTGAAACAAATAACTTTCGCTTGAAACCCTTAACATTGGCTGTTGCTGTGTTACGCAGACTTGACCGAAGCGGCCGGGAGAAAGATCAAGGATGATCAATTGCAATCAGCGCTCGTCTTCTGTCGTGTTTTTTATTAAAGACAGGATCATTAAAATGGTAGTCAAAAGGATCGCATTTGAGTGCATGATAATTGTTTCCCACAAGTGTAAGTATATTTATGCCGCAATAAAATATCTGTAAGTGCACCTTTAATGACATTTAATTGCTTGAATGATGTCAGTGTTCATTCTGGAGGAGAGAGATTGTGAGAGAAACTGTGGCACTTTTAATACAAAAGTAGAGTACAACAGAGGTTTAGCTTAAATGCTTCTCGTGACTGTCTCACATTTCCCTTGTGATAAGCACTTGACTGCCAAAAACATTGATACTAGTTAACCCATTGGAAGTATTTTCTCTAACATACCATCTACTTTTTTTTTTAGAATATTTTATTCATACACAGACAAACTGTCTTCGTTCTTTTGGCAAAAAACAGTGTTTATTGAAATTTAAAATTGAAAGAAATTTGGTTCTCCCTGGTTTTGAGACCTGGTCATATGAATGTCCCATTAATCAAGTCAAATCATTTTTATTTTCTTTTGGCTGGTAGAAAGTTGGCAACCCAATTTACTGAAACTTCATCTCCACTGATTCTTACGTCTATCGTTGCTACAGTAGATGCAAATTTCAGTAGAGGTCAATATTCGCTGAAAATATTTCCCTTTGCTGGAAATGTAAGCGTAGTTCCAGCAAGAAGATCTCTGGAATCATTCTATCAGGCATTTTGTCCAATCACAATACAGCCTCCTCTTTATAAGCCTACTCCGATGCCTCTCATTATTCACATACTTCTGACAAACGCCATCAGTGCTGGTTAGTAATGTGTAATCAGGATTACATAATCAGATTACAAAAATCAAGTATGTGTAATTAGATTAAATTACATTTTAAAATAATCTAAATCAGATTAGTTACTTTTTATGGATTAGATAAGTACATGTTAATCAGGTAAAGGCAGTATATTGATCCTCCTAATTCTTCTTTTTAAATATTTAAAATCTTTTCAAATCTGATCTGTTACCACACATGGATAGCATTTGTAATGCCACAATTGCCAGAGTAAGAACATTTTAAGTACCTTTAAGAGAGCATATACACACACAAATCTTATCTGTTCACATTTTTATCCATGAAGTAAATTTTCTTTAATGCATTTAAGTATTATGTCAAATATATATATATGTATATATTAATTATGTCAAATTAATGTCAAAATGGTACCATCTTATCCTACTCAAATGCATATGACATTAAATAAACAACAATTTGTTCAGAAGTAATCCAAAAGCAATCAGATTAAATAACCTTAAAAATGTAATCAATAATCGACATTACTGACTACAGTTTAGTTGTGTATTTGTAATCATTACTAGATTACAATTCAAATGTAATCTACCCAGCACTAAACACCATTACTTCTAGCATGTCTCATGACCGATTGCATCTTGGGAATTTTGAATATGCATTTGTGAGAATGAGATCTGAGAGCTACGTTGGAGGGTTAAATAACAACTTAAATATCGGTCTGTTCTTTACACAATGCTATGCTATGCTATGCTATTGCTTCGCATTACTTTTATAGTATTTTTGGGTTGCTTTTTGTCCTTGCAGCTTGACAGGCTGTGACCACTGAAATTCTAAAAAATGTCTCCTTTTGTGTTTGCCAGAAGGAAGAATGTCTTATTGGTTCGGAATTACATGATAGTGAGCAAATGGTGGCAGAATACACATTTTTAGCCGAACTACTCCTTTAACCTCACTGTTTTTTGGCCAGTTTTTTGGCAAGACGAACAGAGATATAAACACTGTTTTGTTTACAGGCATGTCTAGCCAGGCTCGGCGCTCAAGGCAACATTCTGAGCTGGTTCTCTGATGGACATTCGCACTCATCAGGGTGAGAAACACCAGTTTCCCGTAGCTCTTCTGTCACTCAGACTCAAAGCAGACAATGAAGTTATCTTAAGAACTGAAGAGAACTATTCAAGAACTCTTGCATGGGTGCCCCCTATTGCTTGACCCCCCTGAGTCAGCTAAACCCCTCGAGTCCCTAAACTACATTCATAACATGAAGTTTGTGTTTAACTTCAACTAAGAGCACTTGCTCTGCAAAATCGAACAATAACAATGGTGATGTAATGATGTGTGTGTTTCATTAGATGTTTAAAAAACATAACCTGTGAAATGCTACATTTTAAATCCTATTTTCTCGTTTCCTCTAAGCTCTGTCGACATGTTGGACTGGAACAGTCTGATTGATGAGAGAACGAAGATATTTGATCTTCTAGTTGTCCCGAACCTGCAGGTAGGCAGACGGTGGTTAGAAACAGATACTTTAACCAGAGCATAAATTAAGAGAGTGATCGATTTCTTGTGATCTAAGTGGTTCAGTAAACACTGCAAAAAAACAATTTCTTAGGGGTTTGTTCAAATCCCAAATCCTATCTCGAATGCTGGCGTAGCCACAGTAGCCAACACCAAACAACTTAATTTTGGGAAAGGGTGTCACATTTACATACTGTTTATGGGAGTGGCGTAGTGGGCTAAAGCACATAACTGGTAATCAGAAGGTCGCTGGTTCGATCCCCACAGCCACCACCATTGTGTCCTTGAGCAAGGCACTTAACTCCAGGTTGCTCTGGGGGGGATTGTCCCTGTAATAAGGGCACTGTAAGTCGCTTTGGATAAAAGTGTCTGCCAAATGCATAAATGTAAATGTTTTGAGGAGATAATGCTTGTTATACTTGATGATCCTGAATGGTGGAGGGGTAACAGACATACCGAGGTCTGTCAAAAATGCATGAGCCAGAATCAGCAACAGAATTTTTTTTATAACAAGTTTGATCTGCTTTTCCAGTTGTCAGATACATTAACTCAGCAGGGAGATCTGTTGGTCCAGGAATGAATGACCTTTGGCAATTATGTAGTTCAAGCTTATGCTTGGAAATCACTGGAAAATCATCTAGTGTGATGTGGCTTAATTAGGGGTCCAAGCGCCAAAGGTGCTGGAATCCTATTGTATTTGTTAAAGGGATGGTTCAAACAAACATTTTAATTCAGTCATTGTTTATTCATTCCTGTGTTGTTATAACCGAATATGACTTTCTATATTTTTCTTAACACAAAGGGAGAAATTGTGAATCATTGTGCTCATTGATGCCATATAATGGCAGTTTATGCTGACAACCTCTTTAAGCTTCAAAAGGATGCAAAAGTATAATTCACAAGTCTATTAAATTATTCTAGAAGACTCATGTTCTATGAAAACATATAATGATGTTTGGTGAGAAACAAATAAAAATCGTATGTATTATTTAATGTAACTGTTGATGGACCGTTGCTCTCCTCTGATCGTTCATGAGACTGCATGAGACCAGTAGATCACGCAGCACACTGGCAAAAAAGTAAATGTTTATCTAAAAACAGAACACAGCTGCACACAAACCAAGGAACGGAACTAAGAAAACATGTCTGAAGAGTTTGTAGTCCAAGAAAAGATGCATTTCTATGCCCAGCCTTTTTATTTTTTAACTGGGATATTCAGTCAAACTGAGATAGAGTTGGCGGGAATGTCTGTCGCCTGTTCTCCATTCTGAACCTCCTTCTGAAGAGAGTGATACCTCAGCGAAACATTCAGTAGGTGTAGCATTCTCAGCCAAAATCAAGTAGTTTGTAAGTGTTTCATGATTTGCTGGCTTCAGTATACTGTTATGAGAACGTTTTTGGACCGGTGCAAGTTCACAGTGGGGTTACCCAGTGCAATGATGCCGAAAATAGAAACCAAGTGAATGACAGAATGTATTGCATGTCACGGATAGTTAGGACAAAAACTCTGATGTTTAACAGAAAAGATATATGTTATTGCATGTCGTTTGCTGTCAGGTCAGGAAACGGTGTGACTGTGGCTGCCTTCAGCCTCCTCTGTCTATTGCTGCATCTCAAAACTGGAAAATGTTGCTTTCAGTGGCTGTATACAGAGGTAGGATGGAAAAAGTTGCTCTTCAAACTGTCCTAATACCAGTTCTCATAAGAATTCCATTCATTCATAAATGTTGTTGGTTAAGCCGTTATCTGATTACGTTTTTGGATTCAGCCTGTCTCTCTGTTTGATTGAGTCTTCTGGCTACAAAAATAAAATAAAAATAAGGCTGGGCATAGAAATGCATCTATTGACTACAAACTCTTCAGACATGTTTTGTTAGTTCGGCTGTGTTGTGTTCTTTAGTATCACTATGGCGGACCTGTTTTTCGATAAACAAAATGTGTTTTTGACTGAATGCCCTTTTTTGACAATGGGCTGCATGAACTGCTGGTCTCGTGCAGTCTCATGAATGTGCAGAGGAGAGCAATGGTCTGTTACCAGTTTCATTAAATACATTCGATTTTGGTATGTTTATCACCAAACCTTTTTGGATGCTTTCATTACAATCATGAGTCTCATGGAATAATTTATTAGACTTCTGAAATATACTTTTGCATACTTTTAAAGATTGAATAGAACCATAGGACACTATCTCATAGTATGTTATGTTCACATTTGGCATTTTTAGAAACTGTCATCTTTTTGCACTGCTGTGTACTGATCGCCACTGCACTGTCTCTCACTGTGCCTATTGTCCTGTAAATATTTTGTCATTTATTGTACTGTCTCGTACTTTTTGCACACCTTTGCACGTGCACTTTATATAGGTATGTTATTTAGTCTGTGTAGTCTCATGTGGTTCTGTGTTTGTCATATGTTGTTTTATGTAGCACCATGGTCCTGGAAGAACGTTGTCTCGTTTCACTGTGTACTGTACTAACTGTGTATGGTTGAACGACAATAAAAAACACTTGACTTGACTTATTAAGGAGAGGGAAAAATTTCACTGGGCAAACGACAAAACAGCTGAAACAGTCCCAAGATTAACATTGAAGGAGGGACCCGAGCTACATCTAGGGACCAGAATATTACAGGTGAAACTCGAAACATTAGAATATCGTGCAAAAGTTCATTAATTTGAGTAATTCAACTTAAAAGGTGAAACTAATATATTATATAGACTCATTACATGCAAAGTAAGATATTTCAAGCCTTTATTTGATATAATTTTGATGATTATGGCTTACAGCTTATGAAAACCCCAAATTCAGAATCTCAGAAAATTTGAATATTACATGAAATCAATAAAAAAGGATTTTAAATACAGAAATGTCGGCCCTCTGAAAAGTATAATCATGCATATGTACTCAGTACTTGGTTTGGGCCCCTTTTGCATTAATTACTGCCTCAATGCGGCGTGGCATGGATGCTATCAGCCTGTGGCACTGCTGAGGTGTTATGGAAGACCAAGATGCTTCAATAGCGGCCTTCAGCTCTTCTGCATTGTTTGGTCTCATGTCTCTCATCTTTCTCTTGGCAATGCCCCATAGATTCTCTATGGGGTTCAGGTCAGGCGAGTTTGCTGGCCAATCAAGCACAGTAATACCATGGTCGTTGAACCAGGTTTTGGTACTTTTGGCAGTGTGGGCAGGTGCCAAGTCCTGCTGGAAAATGAAGTCAGCATCTCCATAAAGCTTGTCTGCTGAAGGAAGCATGAAGTGCTCTAAAATGTCCCGGTAGACGGCTGCGTTTTTTTTCTTTAGCCCAGGTAAGACGCTTCTGACGTTGTTTGTTGTTCAGGAGCGGCTTGACAAGAGGAATACGACATTTGAAGCCTCAGTCCACTCCTTGTGAAGCTCCCCCACACATTTGAATGGCCTTTTCCTGACAATCCTCTCCAGGCTACGGTCATCCCTGCTGCTTGTGCACCTTTTTCTTCCACACTTTTCCCTTCCACTTAACTTTCTATTAATGTGCTTTGATACAGCACTTTGAGAACATCCAACTTCTTTTGCAATTACCTTTTGAGGCTTTCCCTCCTTGTGGAGGGTGTCAATGATGGTTTTCTGCACAACTGTCAGGTCAGCAGTCTTCCCCATGATTGTGAATTCAACTGAACCAGACTGAGAGACCATTTAAAGGCTCAGGAACCCTTTGCACGTGTTTTGGATTAATTAGCTGATTAGAGTGTGACACTTTGAGCCTACAATACTGAACCTTTTCACAATATTCTAATTTTCTGAGATTCTGAATTTGGGGTTTTCATAAGCTGTAAGCCATAATCATCAAAATTATATCAAATAAAGGCTTGAAATATCTTACTTTGCTTGTAATGAGTCTATATAATATATTAGTTTCACCTTTTAAGTTGAATTACTGAAATTAATGAACTTTTGCACAATATTCTAATTTTTCGAGTTTCACCTGTATATAGAAACTTGTGGGTGGGCACTTTTGACTTGGGCCAGTAAGGAACCTAAAACACTTTAGCAATGTAACCAACAACAACATGCTAGCATAAAATGTAAAAATGTAGCTATCAATGGTATACATTTCCCAAATTAAATGCAACCATATGTGCCTGAATATTGAATTTCTTCTTTCTCAAACAGACTGGTCAGTTGGAGCCTCTTCTGTGTAAGTTCACTGAGGAAGAAGAGAAACAGATGAAAAGAATGATTCAGCGACTGGACATCTTGGCTAAGGTGCATTCATTGTACCGCTTATAGTTTACCTGTGGGATTCATATGTCAGAAGGTCATGGTCTAACAGACATTCAAGGATGAGGAACATAAGAGATCGATTTTAAGAAAGCCTTCAGTAGAGTGTGGAGGTTAGAGAGCTGTTCCACCCCGTCGACTCGATGTGAGGAACATGCATCAGGTTCATGTCGCACTGTGAAAGGCAGCTGAAACAAGCAGTGCATGCTGTGTGGCTCAGTACGGTCAGCAGTTCCTGTTTTTCAGACTTGAAGTAAAAAAATGTTACAAAGTTTGAGCTATTTCAATTAAAAGCAGCGTTTCTCTGAAATGGTTGCCAGAAATATACAAATCAAAGGTTTTTACAAGTTAGAGCAGTGGCCTAGTTGTTAGCATTGTTAGCCCCAGAAATGTGGAGTCATGGTGCTCACGTGGGAGATGTGGGTTCGAATTCAGCACTTATCATGCTCTAATCCTATTCTTCCCTTTCTTCTTCATCATCTCTCTACTTTATCTAACAATACAAAAATAAAAGTGGTTGGCTTTAGATAACTTTTCTTAACCTGAATTTTATATTTATTCTTGTTTATGTTGAGCAGTATGCAGTGGAAAATGGTGTCAGGTTGATGGTGGATGCAGAGCAGACGTATTTCCAACCTGCGATCAACCGACTCACTGTAGAGATGCAGAGGATCTTCAATAGAGACAAATCTGTCATATTTAACACTTATCAGTGCTACCTCAAAGTAAGCTTCACACACATACGTCTGACACATATGTAGGTTGTCAGTGTGTCATTCTGGGATTTATCTTAAGTAAGATGGTTAGATGCAATTCAATAAACATGTTTTGCGTTTGTCATTATGGCTTAAAATGAAAATTATTTTCATAAAAATGAAAACGATGTATGACTTTATTTCTCCTGTGGAACACAAAAGTAAATGTTAGACAAAATTAGAGCCTCATTCATCATTCACTTTCATTTAATAAAAAAAATAGATGCAATTAAAGTAAATGGTGACCGAGTCTAACATACAGCCTGAGAAAAAATAGTCACTCTTTTGAACTGTCCCTTTAACATTTAGATAATGAAACATTAAAACTGACATTTAACACTTTGGTGGTTGTAATGTATCACTGGATTGCAGTTAATCCTGAAAGGAAGTAAATTATGATGATGGTGATGATTAAATGCATGCAGTCCAAACACACTCATTAGAACTTTGAAGAAGTTTTAAAGGGGCCACATTCTATATACAGTATTTGTAGCATATAAGAGATCCAATTATAACGTTAGTCAAGTTTACTTGTAGGGATTATTGAGGTTGACAAATGTATGTCTTTTATTTATATATAATAAATAGTTATTTTTTAAATGTTGGTATCCATGTACGCATGCAGACAGATGTCTTTGGCAGTTCCGTCAGTTCTCACTGCATGAGCACTGAATTTTATGACAGCATTACAAAAAATGGGTCCCATAACCCTTCAATTTTGTTCTGTTTTGTTTTGCACCATCTTGCTGTTTTTGGACATAAGAATGTATCCCAGTGCACATCCCTTAAAGGGATAGTTCACCCAAAAATGAAAATTCTCTCATCATTTACTCACCCTCATGATATACTGGGTGTTTATGACTTTCTTTCTTCACCAGAACACATTTGAAGAAAAATGGAAAAATATCACTCAGTAGGTCTTTAAAATGCAAGTTGATGGTGACTTTTGAAGCTACAAAAATCACAGACAGTCAGCATAAATGTCATCCGTTCGACCTCAGTGGTTAAATTTCTTCTAAAGCAACACGATTGCCTTTGGTGTGAAAATGATCAACATTTAGGTACCTTTAAATGAATATAAATGGCTTCTGGTCAGCATCAGTACACTTATTAACATGAGCGCTGAGTTCACGTGGTCTCTCTTCTCACGTATTCACACTCAGGACCACCGATAATAGGGGACAGCCGTATCTTTTGTATCCAGGCATGGGCTTGAGGGGGGCCCGGCCAGACTAGAGGCTGTTCCATATTGTCGTACCAATCTAAACGAGTTCAGCGGGAAATACGGATGTAAATACGGAGACAGCGAAAGCCGCAGGGGTAGCACACATTGATTAAAGAACTGACAACCCGGACAACTTACTGGAGGGGGGCCTGCTGAATATGTTTTGTACTGGGCCAAGAATTTATAACTGCAGTCCTGTTCGAATCGTGCTGGCATGTTACGGACGAGACATTCAGGATAAGAACTCCAATGCACCATTGTCGGAAAATCAACAGATACAAATACAGATCCAAACCAAAACCAATGAAGTTCTGTACAGCATTCCTCCTACTCTGTTGTAAACAGCGGCGCACTTCCAGATGTGTCGCACGTGTGTCAGTTCTCACGCAAACATGCCAGTGTGAATACGTCACACTTGCATACTGCTGCTGAATGGAAGCATGATTTATAGTTAAAAAGTACTTCAATATTTCTCTTTTTCACACCAAAAGCAATTGTATTGCTTTAGAAAACAATAATTTATGGCTGGATGACGTTTATGCTGACTGCCTGTTCTTTTTGGAGATTCAAAAGTCTGATCACCATCCACTTGCATTTTAAGGACCTACTGAGCGAAGATATTTTTATTAAAAAGTGTTCTGATGAAGAAAGAATATCATACACATCTGGGATGGCATGACGGTGAGTAAATGATGAGAGAATTTTCATTTTTTGGTGAATTATCCCTTTAAGGAATTTGACCTGAGTGTGGTAGCTGATGCTAATTCAGTCTAATTATACAGTTCTTCTTAAAAGAATATAGTTCACCCAAAAATGATTATTTTCTCACCCTTATGTTGCCTAAAACTTGTATGAAAATCTTTCTTCCACAGAAACACAAAAAATATATTTTAATGGAGATATGATGTCTCTTTGTCCATACAATGCAATGCATAAAGGTAATCCATAAAACTCCAGTGATGTAATCCAAGTCTTCTGAAGTGATCCAATCAGTTTTCGGTTGGAAACAGACCACAACACTTTTTCACTGTATATCTTGCCATTTCAGTCTCTAGTCACGTCATGATTTCAAGCTCAATTACACTTCCTAGTGCTTGACACAAGCACAGTGCACAGAAGATTGCTGATGTCAAGATTTATAGTTTTATATTATTATGTATACAATATATAGTATTATATATTTTGGTCTGTTCTCACACAAAACCGATTGGATCACTTCACAAGACATTAAACTACTGTAGTTTTATGTATTAACATAATCTTATGGATTATGATTCCTTTATGTCCTTTTTGGAACTTGAAAATGTGGTAACCTTTAATTTGCATTGTATGGACAAAGAGACATCACATCTCCATTAAAATATCTTCTTTTGTGTTCTGCGGAAGGAAGTCATAGAGTTTGAGAGGACATAAGGGTGAGAAAACGATGAGAGAATTATCGTTTTTTGTGAAGTAATCCTTTAAAATGTGTTGTCTGAGAACTGTATAATTAGATCTAACATATCGAGTCCTCAAAACCAAATGTTATAAAATTATGCAGATTCCAATTTCTTTCCAACGGTCATACAGTAATTTGAATTTTTCATGACCATTTGTCAACCTTTCTCTGACACTTAATTAAATATGCTGTTTTTGCTACTGTACCCTTAAGAGTTCTATACAGTATGTAGATGATGCTTTACGTTGTCATTGTTAGACAAAGTTTACATAGTACACCAAACTTCTATTTCAAAAGAGCATGGAAAATCTTGCTTCCATGATATGCTCCCTTCAAAACAATGTTATTTGCTGAAATAAAACCAATTCTCTTTGCTCAGGAGGCATTTGATAATGTCTCCATGGATGTTGAGCTGTCAAGGAGAGAGGGCTGGTTTTTCGGTGCTAAGTTGGTGAGGGGGGCTTACATGTACCAGGAGAGAAGCCGAGCAGCAGATATTGGATATGAGGATCCCATCAATCCAGACTATGAAACCACAAACATAATGTACCACAGGCAAGTAACTTTTCAAACATCTTCCTTGTAAATATCACAGTTTTTAACTATTGATTTAGGGCAGAATTCTCTGGAAATCCACGGCAGTGGTTCTCAACGGGAAATCACATTGTATATCATCAAGTGGTGACCAACTCGGTAATTGTTCATCAAAAAGTAACAAATATGTCTTTAAAATTAAACTTGAAAGGTAACTAATATGACCTTTAACTTCATAGGCCTAAAGATATATACAATTTATACAATTGTTATTATTATTATTATGAACAACCATATTATCAAGTGACAGATCCTTTTTCCTTTTTAAAGTTGATTAGTCTATTTATTTATTTTCCAATCCTAACTGTGCACAATAATGTGTAGTTGCATTTTATTATGTCTATTTAGCATCATTATTTTCCTGCTGTCTGCAACCCCAACAAAACTGACCGGCAACAAATATTTGGGTTGTGACCCACTAGATTAGAACCTCTGATTCAGGATCAGGTTCACTTTTCCTTTCTATAAGTAGCGAAATTACGCTATTTATTTATACGAAATTATGTGCCCACATCGGCAATATTAAGAGGTTTGTATTGTATACGTCCTTATCTGAACATGATACTTACCCTGAATTGAGCTCCATTCAGACACACTGACAGAATGTTTCACAGCCAAGAGAGATTTATCTAGACTTTTATCTCACCATAGGTAAGCCTGTTATGATTAAGGCACATTCTGACACCTTTCAAAATAAATCAGATCTTTTTACAAGCTTGTGTGTTCAGCGTCAATAGTCAACTAAAATTGCTGGCTAGAAGTTGAACCAAAAAGCAAGCTGATATATGAGCTACTGTCATCTTTCAGGTGCCTGGATTACGTGTTGGAGGAGATTGAACGGAACAAGAGAGCGAATGTCATGGTGGCATCACACAATCTAGACACGGTTAAACATACACTTAGAAGGTAAAACTTTGTCTTTCTCTGTCTCAATATTAGGGCTGTCATTTGATGAAAATATTTAATTGCGATTTAATGTCATCAGTTTTGGCAAGTAAATATGTTTGCACATCCTGTTCCATTTTATGGAAAGAAATGACACACTTGGTGAGAATATATTCACATACACATTTTTGGATCCATCTTGGATTTTAATCAGGGTTAAAACAAATGTTTTTTCATTTCGGTTCGTTCTGAGCAAAAAGTGTATTTTTGCAACCTCTTTTTTTAAAAGGTTACCGGTTAGAACAAAATAAAAGAACGGTTAATAACGTCCTTATTAAGATGGATGGATGAAATACCAGTTGCCAGATACAAGCAACCTGGTCTGGAAAAATAAGCCACTTGCTTCACCAAAATAAGCGAAAATAAGCAATACATTTTTTCCTTTGTGGTGGATTTATCAGCATAGAAATTGTAAGCAGTTAATTAACAGTTAAGTATAATTTTATTTAGTGGAGTCAAAACACGACCGCATACATTTTTTGTTCATCATCAATACAATCATCTGTATTAATGCATCATGTCTAACAATAATTAGAGAAATGTACTTTTTTAACTCTAATAATATTGTAACGGATTGACCTAATTAATTGGGGTGCCAAGCAGGTGATTAAACCTACTAAATTTCTTCAATCTTTGAGTCAGTCAACCATACATTCACACTTAAAGAAGAAGGAACCCTTAATATGTGGATGAAGTATTAACACACAAACAGCAAGGCTCAATTCACATACAGGCGTGACCAAAAGTATTGGCAGTGACATAAATTTTGTGTTTTGCAAAGTTTGCTGCTTCAGTATTTGTAGATAATTCACATGTTTCTATGGTATACTGGAAAACGTATCGGTTACCTAACGTAACCTCGGTTCTCTCTAGATGAGGGAACGAGTATTGCGTAAGCTAGCTTACGCTACGGGAAAGATTCATATTTTCTGAGATATTGAAGCCAAAAAATTATCCTTAATTTTTGTATCCATTGTCAACGCAGTGCGGCAGCTGCAGACCTTGAGCGAGCTAGCTAGCGAGCTCATAGGTTGCTCTGCGGCAACTGCTTCAGCCTATAGACGAGCTTGGGCGAACTCGCATCAAATGAGAGGCGTCCGCGCGCTCACTGCATCAAAGCCCGCCAAAATGGGCCTGACTAGAGTGCATATAAGCGTAGTTCGTAGGCTGGAACCCTGGTTTTCATTGACTGAAGCGAAAAGTCGCTGCGTGGCACGAAGCACGGCCGGCTACGCTAATACTCGTTCCCTCATCTAGAGAGAACCGAGGTTACGTTAGGTAACCGATACGTTCTCTTACGAGAGGTTCTCTCGTATTGCGTAAGCTAGCTTACGCTACGGGAACCCATTGTCAACGCCGTGCACGCCAAGCATCCACTGTATGAGCCCCAGGGAATTAAGGGGGACCCGGGGAGCCCTTATGAGTGGGGAAATAATATTTGGCCGGCAAGAATGCGGGTCATTGATTGTGTAATACATAAGCACATAGTAGGACCGGGAACGACAGAGCGCCTGTGCCGGTCTGTGTGGAATGTGTCCCATCAGTGCAGCTCACCAGGGGAGCTGTAGCGTATTAAACCGCTAGTAGTTTTGCCTGCAGAGCGGGCACTTCCATATTGTAAAATCTGACAAAGGTGGAGGGGAAGTCCATCCCGCTGCCACACATATGTCGTGAATGGAAATTCCGCTGGACCATGCCCACGAGGATGCCATGCCTCTAGTGGAGTGAGCCCTAATGCCCAACGGGCATGGCAGGTCTTTTGACGCGTATGCAGCAGCAATAGCGTCCACTATCCATCTAGATAGTGTCTGTTTCGAGGCGGCGAGACCTTTGGTGCGCCCTCGAACGAAACGAAAAGCTGCTCGGAGCGTCTGAAAGCAGCGGAGCGCGCAGTATACAATCTCAGTGCTCTGACCGGGCAAAGGAGATTGGCGTCGCGTCAGCTATCCGGTGCTGGCAGCGCCGATAGGGAAATGACCTGTGCTCTGAAAGGAGTACCGATCACCTTGGGAACATAGCCGTGTCTAGGCTTTAAAATGACCTTGGAGTCACTTGGTCCAAACTCAAGACACTCAGCGCTGACAGACAGCGCGTGAAGGTCTCCCACACGTTTGACTGATGACAGGGCAGTCAGAAAAACGGTTTTGAGTGAAAGGTATTTCAAATCCACGGATTGAAGTGGTTCGAAAGGGGGGGCTTTCATAGTTTCGAGAACTATAGAAAGATCCCAGATAGGAACCGATGGGGGGCGCGGGGGTTCATCCTTCTAGCTTCCCTGAGGAAGCGGATGACCAGCTCGTTTTTACCCCATGACTGGCCGTGCAGGGGTTCAGCGAACGCCGCAACGGCCGCCACATACACTTTGAGCGTGGATGGGGATCTGCCCTTATCCAGCAGCTCTTGTAGAAATACGAGCAGCGACGACACCCCACATGTCCGTGGGTCCAGGTCTCTGTCGGTGCACCATTTTGAGAACACAGACCATTTTGACGCATAGAGTCTTCTCGTGGAAGGGGCTCTAACGTGTATGATGGTGTTTATTACTCCTTCTGGCAGAGCGACGGGTAGTCGTTGATCACCCACGCATGCAGATGCCAGATTGTGCCGCGAGCTTGAGAGAGGAGATCTGCTCTCACTGGGATGGGCCACGGCGCTGTCAGTGACAGCTGCGTAAGCTCCGGGAACCATGTCTGATTCTCCCAACGCGGGGCTATGAGGAGCACCGAGTGACGCGTTTCCCTGATCCTCTGCATTACCTGTGGCAATAGCGAGACGGGAGGGAAGGCGTAAAGCGGGCGTCTGGGCCAGTCCTGGGCCAGCGCGTCCTCGCTTCGAGAAAAATATTGGGCAGTGAGAGTTCTCTTTGGACGCAAAGAGGTCTATCTCTGCTCTGCCGAATAGGTGCCATAACGTCTGGACTGTTTGAGCGTGCAGGGACCATTCCCCTGGGGGAATATTTTCTCTGGACAGTCTGTCCGGGCCGTCGTTCAGGTGGCCTGGCACGTGCGTCGCCCCCAACGAGCGCAGGTGGCACTGGGACCAACTCAGTATGCGTTTTGTCAGATGGAAGAGGTTCCTGGATCTGACACCGCCCTGACGGTTTAGGTAGGATACCACAGATCTGTTGTCCGAACGGACCAGGACGTGGTGACCCTGAATGACCGGGAGAAAGCGCACGAGCGCGTACTCGACCGCTATCATTTCCAGACAATTTATGTGAAGGAGCTTTTCCTGAACTGACCATAGGCCGAAAACCGAGAGCCCTCGCGAGACCGCGCCCCAACCCGTGTTGGACGCGTCTGTCGAGATGACTTTTCGGCGAGATACAGCTCCCATTGTCACTCCCCGCTGATACCATTCGGCCACTGTCCAGGGCTGCAGAGCTGATATGCAGGTCTGAGTCACCTTGATGGGCTGGCGGCCTGTGGCCCAAGCCCGGCGAGACGTGCGGGTGTTTAGCCAATGCTGAAGCGGGCGCATGTGCAGTAAACCCAGCTGAAGTACTGCTGCAGCTGAGGCCATGTAACCTAGCACTCTCTGGAATTTCTTCAGAGGCGTGAGGCTGTTCATCTGAAAAGATGCGGCTAGTTGCTGAACACGGCATGCGCGCTGTGTAGATAAGCGAGCCGTCATTGCCACGGAGTCTAGTTCTATTCCCAGGAAGGAAATGGTCTGACTGGGCTGTAGTGAGCTCTTTGTCCAATTGACTGCAAGACCCAAACTGTTCAGATGGCTGAGGAGAACTGCTCTGTGAGACAGAAGCTCCATATGTGACTGAGCCATAATCAGCCAGTCGTCCAAATAGTTCAGAATTCGCAAACCCTGACTCCGCAGGGGTGCGAACGCCGCATCCATGCACTTCGTGAAAGTACGGGGTGCTAAGGACAGGCCGAACGGAAGGACGGTGTATTGATAAACCTGGCCGTCGAGGCGAATCTCAAGAATGGCCTGTGACGGGGATTTATCTGAATCTGAAAGTATGCATCTTTCAGATCGAGAGAAATAAACCAGTCCCCTGGCGCACATGCGCGAGGAGTTTCCTGATTGTAAGCATTTTGAACGGTCTTTTTGCAAGCACCTTGTTCAAAACCCTGAGATCTAATATGGGTCTGAGGCCGCCGTCTTTCTTGGGAACAAGAAAATAACGGCTGTAAAGCCCGACTCGCTCAGAGAGGGTGGCACTTTTTCTATGGCCCTTTTGCACAGAAGGCTTGCTATTTCTGAACGAAGCAAGCACGCTGCTTCCGTGTTCACAGTGGTTTCGAGCCGCGCTCTGAAGCGAGGGGGGCGGCGATCGAACTGTAGCAAATAGCCCTGTTGTATTGTGCTTAACACCCACTTGGATATCCCTGGAATAGCTTCCCACGCTTTGAAGTGTAACGCTAGAGGGTGAATGGCCAATTCGCTCTGATTGCCGCACACAGAGCGCTGAACAAAATGTGTGAGCGCGTTTAGTGTGTTCATGCATGATTGCTCGCAGACAGCATGAACAGGCTGTTTTGTGAGTGACTTCCCGATTGGAATGAATGGGGAAAGAGTCACATCTGTTACGTGATGCGCAAGCACAGGACTTACACACAGAGGAATGGTTGCTGGCCGTGTAACAGAGCGGGCAGAGAATGGGCGCGCGCACGCATTTGTGGGCGCATTTATTGACTCTAGTGCTCGAGCGGTTCGTAACCGCTTTATGTGAGCGTGCTCTGGTGGGGACACGAGACATGCAGTGCTTGTGTGCAGAAGTGAACACTGGATTGTGGGCACATTTTCTACACATAGGGCTGGTCGTGTGACAGAGCGGGCAGAGAATGGGCGCGCGCACGCATTTGTGGGCGCATTTATTGACTCTAGCGCTCGAGCGGTTCGTAACCTGTAACAGTTCGTCTAGTATTCACACCCAGACTAATTGCCACAAAATGATATAAAGGGGGGAACCGCTGGCTATATTCTATGTTAGTTTAAATAATCAGTAAGACAAGGAATAGATGCAAAAGTTAATAATATTTACAAAAGAAAGAGGTAAAGAACACATATCACCATTAATACATGATAGGAAATACCACATATCATTGCCAAAGTCAAAGCTTTTCAACAGAGATGGTACAAGTCACCCACAAAAACAACACCATTTACAAAAGCAGTGAAAAAGTTCTTATCTGGATAGGCAGACATGACGAAGTCCTTTCTGCTTTACTGAAATGCACAAAAGTCCAAATGATTCACAGGAGGATAGAAGTAAGGTGTCCTGGGGTTAAACAGTCCTTGTGATGAACCATCTTCTTGGATATTATCAATAAGGACTAAATGATCCTTATTGACTAATCAGAAAATACCATAGATTCCCAGTTAAGACTCTCTAGAGTGGCTTGCAAACACCATGCTGTTCCTCCCCAAACAAAAACTCCCTTCCTCTATCCTTGCCTTACTGATATCCTGGGTCAATAAGCCCACTACCTCCCCCTAGTGTCAGGTAGTAGCCTTACAGACCAACGGAAAAACTAATGTGACAGGCCAGGACTGTTACAAACCGCTTTATGTGAGCGTGCTCTGGTGGGGACACGAGACATGCAGTGCTTGTGTGCAGAAGTGAACACTGGATTGTGGGCACATTTTCTACACATAGGGCTGGTCGTGTGACAGAGCGGGCAGAGAATGGGCGCGCGCACGCATTTGTGGGCACCTTCATTGACTCTGACGCTCGAGCGGTTCGTAACCACTTTATGGGAGCGTGCTCTGATAGGGGCACGGGATGTGTTATGCTTGTGTGTAGGGGCGAACACTGGGTTGTGGGCACTTTTTCTACACATAAGACATGTTTGCTCTTTACAAGATTTATTTGGGTCGCCGTGAAAACGGCGTTTGAGTGCAGGCAAGCGGGCAGTGTCACCGGCTTGTTGGCTGCTAAATTCACCACTGTAGTAGCCTGAGAGAAGGGGACTGACAGGGGGCAAAACTTTGACGGTGGTCCGGCCGCGGCGGGACTGAGCCGTCGTTTGTTCAACACAGTTAGGAAGACTTCGGCTGCTCGGGTTTCAGCGTTACCTTAGATCGAGGCCCGCGGGGGGGCGGTGGTCTGCGGCGGCTGTCTGAGCGTGATCGAGGGCGGCCGCCCTGTCAACGCTGAGAAGTCTGAGATTGTTGAACTGGGCGCTGTGAAGAGGCTCGTGCAGGAGGCTGATCACGTGAGCGGCCTGCAGAGGAGCTAGCGCGACGCGGCAGGAAGAGGTTCATGGCTTGGGTGGCTTTCTGGACTTCTGAGAAGCGGTCAACAATGCCACTCACCGCGGAGCCGAAGAGACCGGTTGGAGAGAGCGGTGCGTTGAGGAACGTGGAGCGCTCTGCTTCTCCCATGTCGGCTAGTGTTAGCCATAAGTGTCTCTCGGTCACAGTCAGCGAGGCCATGCACTTCCCTAGAGCTTGGGCTGCAGCTTTGGTAGCGCGAAGGGCGAGGTCTGTCGCGCTCGTAGATCAGTAACAGCATCTTGGTGCCTGCCTTTCTCATCCCACTCCGAAGAAGGTCTGCTTGTAGGATCTGTAAAACGGCCATTGAGTGCAGAGCAGATGCGGCTTGGCCGGCAGCGGAATAGGCGCGGCCAACATAGGCGGAAGTCGCTCTGCAGGCCTTAGACGGGAGCACAGGCTTGGAACGCCATCTCGCGGAGGGCGGACAAAGGTGTGCTGCTACCGAGTCCTCGACCGGGGGGATGGAGGAGTAGCCTCTCTCAGTGGCGCCGTCCACCGACGCGAGAGAGGTGGAGATGTGTGAACGGGTCCTGGCTGAAAAAGGAGCGTTCCACGACTTTGCAAGCTCCGTATGTAATTCCGGCAGGAAGGGAGCGGCCCGGGCCGCGGGTGTAGAGCGGTGATGGCTTTGAAGAAAGCAGCCGTCGAGTCTGTTGGGTGCCTGCTCAGGGGGCGGTGACCACTCGAGCCCGAGGCGGTCGACGGCCTGTGTGAGGAGGCGTGTTAACTCCCCTTCGACTCCGGCGCGGGTCCTGCTGGATTCCTGGGCTGAGGAGGAGGCTTGGGAGCCTGTCCACTCCTCGCTGTCCGAAGCCAGGATGGAACAGCGGCCCTTATCCTCCGCTTCGTCATCCGAGATGGCAGCAGTGCGGCCGCTCGGCGGCAACTGCGCGTCCCGGGGGGGCGGGGAGGGTGAAAGCGATGCTCGAGGGAGAGGCTCCGGCGAGGCAGTCGCTTCAACCACAGTTTCCGGCAGCCTTTGTGAGCGGCGCTTCTTCCTGCGCAGCTGAGGGTAAGGCGGCGCGGCGGTTTCTGCTTTGACCGCTTCGAGTCGAGCCCGCAGGGTCGACATCGGTAGCTCCTCGCAGAAATCGCATCCGCCCTCAGTGAGGGCGAGCTCTGCGTGCCCCAGTCCCAGGCAGAGAGCGCAGATGATGTGGCGGTCTCCTGTGATGAGAAGGGCGCGACGTGAGGCGCAAGTGGAGCGAGGCATCTTGAAAAAGACGCTCGTACTCTTTTGTGAATAGTTCGTGAGAACTAGCTTGCTGAATAAAAGGATACGTCGTCGGATGGCGTAGCTCGCAGGATGGCTGAAGGTGGCTGAGACGGCCGGCTTCTTCTAGCGCTGTCCATGCTTGCTAGATGCCCCTCGAACGGCGACGCGGCTTCCAGGTCAGCGATGCGGAGAGCTTCGCTGAAGAGATGAAAATCAGGGTTCCAGCCTACTGAACTACGCTTATATGCACTCTAGTCACGCCCATTTTGGCGGGCTTTGATGCAGTGAGTGCGCGGACGCCTCTCATTGGATGCTGAGTTACGCCCAAGCTCGTCTATAGGCTGCAGCAGTTGCCGCAGAGCAACCTATGAGCTCGCTAGCTAGCTCGCTCAAGGTCTGCAGCTGCCGCACTGCGTTGACAATGGATACAAAAATTAAGGATAATTTTTTGGCTTCAATATCTCAGAAAAGATGAATCTTTCCCGTAGCGTAAGCTAGCTTACGCAATACGAGAGAACCTCTCGTAAGAGAACAATGATGAGCGTTTCATAAGTTTTAAAGGCTTTTATTGGCAAAAACATTCAATATATGCAAAGAGTCAATATTTACAGTGTTGTCCCTTGTTCTTCATAACCTCTGCAATTCGCTCTGGCATGCTGGATATCAGCTTCTGGGCCAAATCCTGACTGATGGCGATCTATTCTTGCCTTATTAGTGCTCAGAGTTGATCACAATTTGTGGGCTTCTGTTTGTCCACTCGCCTTTTGAGGATTGACCACAGGTTCTCTATGGGATTAAGATCCAGGGAGTTGCCTGGCCACGGATCAAAAACGTCAGTGTAATGATCTCCAAACCACTTCATTATTACTTTTGCCTTGTGCCATGGTGCTCCAATCATCGATGCTCAAAATGCACCGATCATCACCAGATTGCTCCTGGAGAAGTTGCTCTTGCAGGACGTTTTGATACCATTCTTTATTCATGGCAGTGTTTTTGGGCAGAATTGTGAGAGTGCCCACTCCCTTGGATGGTCTCAGGATGCTTCACTGTTGGCACGACACAGGACTCATGGTAGTGTTCACCTTTTTCTTCTCCAGACTATCGATTTTCCAGTTGTCCCAAACAGTCGGAAGGGGGCTTCATCAGAGAAAATAACTTTGCACCAGTCTTCTGTTGTCCAATCCTTGTACTTCCTGCAGAATTTCAGTTTCTCCTTGATGTTTTTATTGGAGAGAAATGGCATCTTTGATGCCCTTCTTGACATCAGGCCATTGTCCAAAAGGCCTCACTATGCAGATGCACTCACATCAACCTGCTGCCAATATTGAGCAAGCTCTGCACTGGTGGTGACATGATTCCATAGCTGACTCCTCAGGAGGAGATGGTCCTGGCGCTTGCTGGACACTCTATACGTCCTGAAGCCTTCTTCTGTACAGTTGAACCTCTCTCCTTAAAGTTCTTGATGATCTGGTAAATGGTTCTTTCAGGTGTAATATTCTTTGCAGCAATTTCCTTGCATGTGAGTCCATTTTGATGCAAAGCGATGATGGCTGCACATCTTTCTTTAGAGGTAACCATTGCTAACAAGAACACAATGATTGGAAGCACTTCTTCCCTTCTTTTATAGCAATCAGTCTGCTCTTATAATCCAATCAGAATGATAGTCATTTTATGTTCTGTGATCAACCCTTTGGCCTGTAGATTCATGAAAAATGTATCAGACTAAAAGTAACCAGCATTTAAAAGTTTTCACTCCAGAACAATTTAAAATCACAAAAATGTGTTCCTTTTCGTTTTTTGTTTTCATTCCTTGAACCGTTTTTATTCCCTGATTTTAATAGTTTTTTTTCTCTGTAAAAATTAGCTAAACAGACATCTTTGAACTTCGTGATGTGTCTTGTTGTTTTCCAAAGTCTCTTGCAATGAGCAATATGTTTTTAAGACTCAATTTAAAAACAGTTTGTTTTCTAAAAAGGTGTCTGTATTGTGCTTCAACCTGTTGTGTTACATCATGCTAATTTTAGAGGATAGAATCAGCGCAGCCACAGAATGAGAGGCGATCACACAGGATCTCAAAACGTGATTTTCAATATATATATATATATATATATATATATATATATACATACACACACCCTTACACAAACAGTGGCCACACAACTTTATGGCCACACTTAAAAATGTATGAATGTCACTGTAAATAAAACTAAGTGGCATTTATTTTAATGAACCATCGGATCAAAATGCACTTAAAAATGGCAAAAGCTTTCTCAAAACTGCTAGCTCTAATTTGATTAGATGGCTTTACCCAATTTCCATTAGTTAGTTCCCAGGCTGCTACAATGAGCATGTCCAAGGAAAAGCTCTTCACTATTCCATCCATCCATCCGTCCGTCCGTCCGTCCGTATTTTTGACATATCGTATCAAGTAAATGAGAGAACCTTAAACCTATATACTGTATAAACTTTTAAATTCCACGCTGCTTTCAGTTTTGTATTTGGTTTTAGATTTGCACACCCTAAAACATTACATCAAAAAAAGTAAACAGTGGTGGGTCACTTCTTGGCTAGAATAAGCGGCAATGTGGACCAAACTTTATGATGACAATATTTTGCTCTTTGTCCACATTTCTCATTTGTCACACATTTATAGTGTACTTTTAAGCTCTATTCTTAGCTATCAGGTCTTATGTTTCATCCCCAGGAACATTTACAAATTCCCAGTTTTAACAATAAAGATGATGTCTAGGATCCTGTAGGGACTAAATTAGTCTGTAAATGAATAGTTTTATTAGATCATTAATTTCTATGTAATCGCTGCTTAAGGGTGTAACCTCATTCGATAAAGGTGTGCCAGAGACAAATGTAATTTACATTCTTCATCACAATTTCAAAGGATGCCACCAAAGCACAATTCTCATGAAGTACATGGCACTTATTCTCATTTTAAATATCTCATTCACACTCAATAACACACAAAGTGTCTAGGAATGTGTCATAATTGTGGATATAATGACTATAATTGATAAGAGCATAGAATGAGCTATTGCAGGAGTGAATGCAGTATTTTAATGACCTTGCCAAAGATGCCTCTCTCATTTTTCACTTTCTGTGACAGTATTCTGTGTGTTTATGGTATAACAGGATGAATGAAATGGGTCTGGCACCAACTGATAAGAAGGTGTACTTCGGTCAGCTCCTGGGAATGTGTGACCAGATCAGCTTTCCATTAGGTGAAACACACACAAACCCCACACACTCTTAATATTTATAAAATCACTTCTAAAGCTATCATCATGTTAGTGACATTACGCTAACATTTTATCATAACTTTCATTAAGTCATACCGTACACAGCTCTTTGGAATGCTTAATTCTGATTGGTTACTTGTGGCATTTTTTGGTCTGATATTATAATATAATAAGTGCTAAACTGTATAGTTGGCTGTAGGAAAACCGATTTCCTACATAGTTGTGCTAGTTTTGTTTCTCTTGTGTCACTCTGTGGTCTCTTTCTTCTCACATAGCAAAATAATGTCAACTCATATCAATATTTCTGTATTTGATATATTTATTATTTATTTGTTAAGTAGTTGTAGTAGTTGTGTAATAACGCACTTCCTATCGGGCTCCGGATCATCATGCATTATTTTATTATATAAAATGTTAATGTTATATTTTATATAATCCCTTACTTATATAATACTTAACGTATTAGTTCATTTTGTGTGAATGTGAATGTATAAGAAGTTGCAAGACATTGATAATTAATTAAATGTGCATTTATGATTTGTTAGGAATTATGTAATGTTACGAGAATATGTAAGTTGTATAATGCTTACATATTCTCAAAAATATGTGGCCATGCAAAAGTTGCCACCATGATACGGGACGAGTCATTCAGCAAGTTTACTACTTCGTTTGTTTGTTAAGCATCATTAATAATGGTACATTTTGTTAATGAAAGTTATTCAAAACTCTTAACGTAATTGCGATTTTAAAGCACAGTTGCACATCTGAACACATCAATGTGATACATGATCAAAAAGTTTAAAAGCACTTGAAATTATGGTTTTCTTTTGTGTTCATCTATAGCTCAGGCAGGATTCCCAGTGTACAAGTACGTTCCGTTCGGTCCGGTGAATGAGGTGATCCCGTACTTGTCCCGTCGGGCGCAGGAGAACCGTGGCATTATGAAAGGAACCCAGATGGAGAGAGACCTTCTGTGGAAAGAGCTCATGCGCAGACTGACTAGTGGAGAGGTTTTCTACACACCCGCTTTATAAAACACACTCTCCACTTCTTAGAGACTTCGGATGATTCATTCATCTCTCTCTCTTCACTTTCGGAGGATAAAGAAAGTCTGTTCTTTATGACATACTGCACAAAGGACCCATCATTTCTACCTAAATACCATAAGTGAATCTCACAAATCTTAGGTTGCTCTGTAAACGTCTGGGTCATATTTTCAGCCCAACAACATATTAAAAAATCAAATTAAAAAACAAAACAATTATGGTGACACTTAACAATAAAGTTGTATTTGTTAACATACGTTTACTACATTAGTTAACATGAATTATGTCAACATTAGTTAATGCTCTAACATGAAAAAACTATTAACAATAGTGTTTTTAACATTAACTAATATTAATAGATGCTATTAAAAATTTTACAAAAAATATACATTTATTTTTGCTTAAAGAAAATGAAGCCTATTTCTTAAACAACAATTATTTTTCCCATTGTGAAAATATTTTTTATGACAATTTTGCCCCAAATTATTATTATCATAAAGAAATCTCATTCTCATTACAATAATGTGAAAAATATCAATTGTTTACATTATTATTGCATTTTACTTATACAGTACATAATGCTAGTATTTGTTGTACTGCATTTAATGTATGCTGTTTTCATTCAAGATTTCTTATAACACATCATCATTGACAATAATCATAATTAAGACTCCAGAATGTAAAACATCCAGACACCTAATGATTGAGAATTTGGAAGTTAAATGATCTTGATTGTCATTAAAATAATGCCACAATGTGACAAATCGTAATGGTATATCTATATTTTTCCTTTTTTCCTTTTTTTTTTTTTTTTGTGAGATTCACCCAGTCACTACAGTAAACTTAATATAAAGGTCCCCAAAAACTGAAGCTGTCAAAGTATTTTACAAAGTTATTTTTCTTTCCTTGATGACAGTGGTGGCTAATACTAAGTTACCACAACTTTGTTCTAGCAAGAGTAACTTTAGTAACTGATATTTTGGATATGATGGACATCCATACAGCTCATCCATCTCTCCTGCATCTTTATGACTCTGAAAGGGCTCTCTAAATTGTCAGATGCCTGAGTGTGCACCGCTATTTTATACCCCACCTTTATTCATAATGTGGAACACCAATAGTAAAAATACAAGCATGATTTAACCACTAATAAACAAACCCATCAGTATCACTTTCCTGTAATGACGATTTGAATTCAAGGAAAACAACGGCTGAAGTTCCACAACTATATTTTATGCA